>NW_015399954.1:3769-6418 GCF_001527695.2 Protobothrops mucrosquamatus
TAGAATAGAATAGAATAGAATATGAAAATGGGGAGAATAGAATAGAATAGAATAGAATAGAATAGAATATGAAAATGGGGAGAATAGAATAGAATAGAATAGAATAGAATAGAATATGAAAATGGGGAGAATAGAATAGAATAGAATAGAATAGAATAGAATAGAATAGAATAGAATAGAATAGAATATGAAAATGGGGAGAATAGAATAGAATAGAATAGAATAGAATAGAATAGAATAGAATAGAATAGAATAGAATATGAAAATGGGGAGAATAGAATAGAATAGAATAGAATAGAATAGAATAGAATAGAATAGAATAATAACTTTATTGTTACTTTGAATATACACCAAATGGCATAAATGGTCTCCTGGTTTCTAGTCTGGTGCCCTTAACTACTTCCCCAAACTGGGTTTCCCCTGCATTAAATAGGTGTTTATCATTCATTCATTCATTGTTTTGAACCCAGTTATTCTGAACACTTAAAAAAAAAATCCCATTCCTTAAATTCTGTGGATACCTTGCAAAAGTGCATTATACATACAGAATAGATGTTTAAGGGCTTTGTGTGTGTATGTTTGTGTGTGCATGCAACTGCCTGGGCAATTCTCTGCTATTTTCTTAGCAAATTTCGGAAGTGGTTTGCCATTGCCTCCTTCCTAGGGCTGAGAGAAAGTGACTGGTCCAAGGTCTTCCAGTTGGCCTTGTGCCAAATGCGGGACTAGAACTCACAGTCTCCTGGTTCCTAGCCTGACGCCTTAATCACTACAATAAACTGGCTCTCGCTTACTTGATGTCTATTGATGAAATAAATGCAAGTATATCCCCAATACACCTATGCACATTTTATTAACATTGTCTTCTCTTTTGACAGACAGTTTGAAAGCAATAATCTTTCTTTAAATTGCTTGAGAACTTTTTTTAACCTGGCACTAAGCAGAATGCTTAAAAAAAAAAATTAAGAACAGGAAACACAGGATTCCTAGGCAGAAGAAACAGCTGGATTCTCTGCCATGAACAATAGGAAACACAGTAATTTATTTAAAATGTATTTAAATGAAACCACATTTCAGAGTGCATCTCGCCCCACCACATAAAAGAAAGCAATAATGGGAAAAATGAAATACTTAAATATGGTTTTAAGGAATGAATAGCTAAATTGATGAGAGTTTTAAAAATAATGAAGTAACAGCAAAGAAAGGAATAATTAACAAGGAGGGGGGGGAAATCCTCATTTCTTGTGATTTTGAGAAAATGTGAGTATCTTTAAACTCCCTTTGAATGGAAGGGGTCCCCCCCTCTTTTTTCTTTCTCCTGGAGGATGTAATTGAACTCATGATGCTCTCAGAAAGAAATATTTAATGCTATTAACCATAATACTGTTAATCACCTTGCACCTGTGGGCAAATGGGAAGAAAAAAAAGGAAATTAGAGAAATAATATCACGGTCCCTGTTTCTTTGTATCACTGAAACCAATTGCCACCGAGCGGTCATTCCATTTTTATTTGAAATATAAAATCGTGCCCAAAGCGAGCATGTACCCGTGGACTAGACTTTGCTCTATCAGCTGGCAACCATCCTTTCATTTTACTTTCTCCCCCCCCCAATGTTATCATTGTCTTAGTATGATTTATTCATGCCTCCCCCGTGTTTTTCTAACTCCTTTTAATCTCTCCGTGTCTCCCCAGTTTTGTTCCATTGACCTTGCTTTTAGAGACACTCTCCCCTCTTTTCTTGAAATACTTCCCTTCCTGCCTAGATTCATCTCATTTATTGTGATCACAGAAAACTTTATTCCCCACTCAGCTTCACAAATGAATAGGGTGGCTTGCAGAGAGCGCTTTGATTATACACGGCAGGATCTGTGTGGAATACTAAAGTATCATGTAAATCAGCTGTCTTAAACCAATCTCTCTCTCTCTCTTTTTTTTTTTTTTTGCTTTGGAGTTCTGCATAAAAATATTGCTTTCCTCTTTTTTTGGGGGGGAGGGGGCAAAGGGAGGGGTTTTACACTGGACAACTGTCACCTGACACACAGCGACAACAAAAACAACGGCTTCCACTTAGCAGAAGTAAAAATTACCCTATGAATAAATGTAATATTGCAAATATTTTGAAGGGACCCAGATTAAAAGGATCTATTCTATTCCCTATAATTTATATATTCCTGGTTTTATTTTATTTTCTTACTGTTTTATTCTCATTCCAGCCATGAATGTTCCCATGAATTAAACCCTCTTGTACATCTTCCATGATCCTTATTAAGATAGGCATTATTTTTTGCATGCTTTCACACCGTATGTTCAAAGGAGGACCTTCCCAACCCCACCTCCCATCACAGTTGTGTTATTGTGTCTGGTAGCATTCTTGCCAGATTTTGTTACATGGTTTTAATCCCAGTCTTAATCTCTCTCTTAGCACTTATCACTAAAACACCTGTACCTTCCGTAGCTACAGGACTCATCATCATATTTCTCTCCTTCTGTTTTTAAATTTTCAAGTGGCATATTCTTTTCTATTTGACAAAAATAATTCCCTTTAAATTCTCTAATGTACTAAATAATTAAAAAAAATTCTTTAAACCACACTATTTGCCTGACCAATAACTTGTGTAATCTCTACATTGTTGTTATTTGGCACAGAGGAT
>NW_015399955.1:0-6418 GCF_001527695.2 Protobothrops mucrosquamatus
CTCCTCCTCCTCCTCCTCCTCCTCCTCCTCCTCCTCCTCCTCAGTTGACCTCTTTCAGTTGTCAGGCACAATTCATCTTAGCTATTTTGTTGTGCAGTGTGAACAGAAGGAGCCAAGTTATTAATAATTTTATTTATTTATTAAATCTATATGCCGCCCTCTCACTGTCAAGCAACTCTGGACAGCTTACAAGAATATAAAAAGACAATGCAATATGTTAAGAACATTAAAAACATTCAGCATTAAGAATTAAATATTAAAAATTAACCAAGAAGTGGATGTCTATGGAGATTCTTAATCATCCAGGTCATGGTTGTCTCAAAAGTGCTTTTCAAAAGGCAACTGGATTTTCTTGGGGTTCTTTTTTTCTTTGAAAATGTTTCGCTTCTCATCCAAGAACTGAAGAAGCTTCTTGGATGAGAAGTAAAGCATTTTCAAAGAAAATAAATCTAGAAAGTCCAGTTGCCTTTGGAAAAGCACCTTTGGGATAACCAAGAACTGGATAAAAATATGGACCAATACAGGCTGGAGATGGAACCTTCTCCTAATGTATTAAGCAGTTCCAGAGAGGAACAATCAGAATAGAGCTAGAAGAGATTGGCAGAAACCTTTCTGCCAATTTTGAAACAATTGCCAATTGTTGCCAATTGGCAAAGCCAAGTTTTTAGGTCTTTTGGAAAGCTAAGAGGGTGGAGGCAGATCTCACCTCGACGGGCATGGTGTTCCAAAGGATTGGAGCCACAGCAGAAAAGGTTCTTCTCCTGGATCCCACTGACTGAAATTCTTTAGGTGGCCTGGTCCACAGCAAGCCCATTCTGCTGGAAGTGATTGGGCTGGCCAATCCCACTCAGATACCCTGGATCTATGCCATAAAGGACTTTACAGCTGATAACCAATATCTTGAATTGGACCTAGAAGCAAACTGGCAACCAGTGGTGAACTACCAACCAGTGGTAGTTCACGTAGCAGTGGTATTACATGGACCTCTCTAGAGGCCCCTAGATCTGCTTGCACTGCTGCATTGTGTCCCAGGTGTAGCTTCCAAATACTTTTTGAAAATAATAATAATCTTTGGGGTTTTCCAGGTTAGACGTCATGGTATAACGGACGCAGAAAAATGGGGCTCCATTTTCCATGTCCTATTTTGCTCTGCTTGGGACCCTAAAGTTGCCCCAGAAAAGCGACAAAGAAGAAGGGGACCCTCGTCAATTGCGGAGGGGTAGTAGCCCTTCCATTTGATCTGAGAAAGCCTTTCAAAGTGGCAGAAGAAAGACTGGCCACATTTATGTGACCAGCCAGAAGCCACCGACAATCCAAGATAAGCACTAACTAGCAACTTCTGAACAACACGGATGGAACTGGGTGAGAACGATCCCCTCTTTATAACTTTAAAAGCTTCTCTTGGAAAAAAGACCTCCCAAAGCAAAGAATACCCCAGATGATAGAAAGAAGGGGAATTTCCACCCCGTTCTCTCAGGAAAAGAGAAGCAGCGAATAACTTTCTTCGGGGGGAAATTAGAGAAAACTACAAGATTAATTTGGATTTAATATAGAGACATGGCTTTGACAAATTTGGGGACCAAAAGTATTTTTAAGACTTTATATTTGAAAATATTTGGAAAGTTGGTGAAATAAGTTTGGATTTAAAAACTGGAAGATGGATGTTAGCAACATCTAGTGGTGAACCTTGGCATTACAATTTATTATGCTTAAAGAAAATGTGGCATGAAGCCCGGACATAGATAAGGCTCTTTGTTGTTCCTGGAAACTTTCACTTTTGCAGACTACAGCTGGAGAAAGGGGAAAAAAATCCTTGGGCTGTTTTATTTGAATGAAGGACACAATAAACCATTCTAAATTGGCCAGCCTGGATTACAAATATTGACTGACTTTTAATTTCAAGAATTATCAAGAAATATTAAGAAACAGTGGGAAAGTTGTTTCTGGACTATTTCTCTTTGGAAGAAACATGGATAATCAAGAAAATGTAAATGAACTCTAGAAAAAAATTCTTTCCATGTTGAAATCAATTCAAGAAACAATTGTTTTAAATTATGAGGAGACTAAAAATAATTTAAATAACATAAATGAGCAACTCTCCAACTTAAACTTACAAGCAAAAAATGTTCAGAAAATGACCATAAAGAATGAACTAGAAACTGAGAAACCAAAGGAAAAAAATAGAAGAAACTGACATAAAGATAGAGGATTTAGAAAGAAGAAACCAACAGAGAGGTGCAGATAAATAAAAATTTGGAAGACCCAGATATAACACCAGAAATGGGAAAGACATTTTACTTTTCAAGACTTCAGATCATATTTGAGGACAAGGAAGAAGAATTGATAGAATGGATGACAGAGCTGTTAGGAAAAATGCTGAAAACTGGGGAACAAGAATAAAAGAAAAACTGAAGAAAAAAGAAAATGGAGGTTGTTTAACAAATACAAATGGATTAAGCATTTTTAAAAAACACTTTAATTAAATTGTCTTTTTTATTCCAAATAATATATACAGAAACAGAGGAAGAAATACTTGATGACTTAAATGTACTGACTTGCAAAGTTATTTGGCAAAGGAAGAAAGCTAGAGTAAAACTGAAGAAAATAGAGGTCCTGACTAATTAGATGACATATTATACCATCTAATGGATGTTTGAATATGATTAAAAGAATAGACAATTGTTAGAAATAAAAGGACCATTATAAAATAGAATATAATGATTATTATTGGAAGAAGAGAGGACCAAGGAAATACTGGATGGTGTAGTATTGGATATTTTGAGTGAAAGTTAATATACACCACTGAATGATAAAGGAACTCAGACACCAAGTTGTTTATTAAGTACTTATGATTGTAAAACTTGAAATTAATAAAATATTTACAAAAAACAAAACAAAAAATAATAATCTTTGAAGGATTGCTTTTCTCTATATGAAATATCCTGTAATATTCAGAAAGTCTGTTACATCTGACAAAGAGGTTTGATGGTTGGGGAGGCTGGAGCAAGATTTTCCTGTAAAAACTTCCTAGTTCACAACTTTTATCCCAAGAAAAGTTAGATTAGTTCTATCCCTGATGAATTTTAAACAGGGAGATTACTTTTTATTCTTCCTGGCTTTTCAAACTGGTTTTTAAAGACCAACGGTAGTTAACTTTGCTCTTAATATTCTGCTTCAGTTCTCTCTGTGTATTTTGGTTTTGCAAATTACCTCGGAGACTGTTTTTATGCTGGAAATTTAATATAGGAATGTTGTAATAAATAAATAAATAAATAAGGGAAATTAATGAGGCAAATTTATCTGTTGTTGACAAAGTTGCATTGAAAGTTACCTTGAAATTAGGTAAGACAAAATGCCTATTGGTAACTTTAGAAATAGAGCAACTTAATCCAAAGACAGCAGGAGAATCAGTGCTTACAGGGGCCAGCATTTTCCATCTGTCTCCTGCTGACGTTTACCCCAAATTCTTAGTAAGAATGGCTTATTGTATGAAGCTGAATTATTCATCCTGGATTAACATGGTAGCTTGTGACCTCTGAGAATATCATACCAAATTGATTGTTGTGTTTTTGTTTTTTTGGGGGGGCATGGATTTTATTGGGATGTTGCATAGTACACAAGGAGGACAGAGTTGAGGGAACAGTTGAAGGAGAAAGATTAAAGTTGTCCTGGATTTTGCAAAAAAGTAATTGATTAAATACATTTACTTGATTGCTGCCCATGTATGTGATAATTACTTTTCCCCTTCAGGGTAATAAAGTTACAATTCAGTGAAAACTTCAGGAAGGACTCTTGGGCTCTACCGCTAAGTCTTGGTTTAAGCTGCATCACTGGAATAAAAGATACAGATGAAAGGTGTACTTTTAATATGCCCTTAGATTAAGCAGCCAGACAAATTACTTTTCATGAAATTATTGTCCAAATCTTTACAGGTATGTTAGCATTAGATACCCCCAGTAAGGAGAAGATGACAACATTGGAGAACATGGAAACCACAGCTTAACCACAGCCTTCATTGCTGCCAGAAAACTGAAGAGAGAGAAAGAAGATCCTGTTCTTTAAATAAAAGGCAATCCCAAATGTTAGTAATGGAAGAAAAGAAAGGTTCCATGCAAAGAAAAGAAACAAATGGTTGGTTTCTGCCCTTAGCACGCAGTTGAGAAGGAAACTGGTAAAACCATGCTTGGAATATTGCACCCAGTTTTGGTCCACGAATATAAAAAAGACGTTGAGACTCTAGAAAGATTGCAGAGAAGAGCAACAAAGGTGATTAGGGGACTGAAGGCTAAAACATATAAAGAAGAGTTGCAGGAATTGGGTTTGTCTAGTCTAGTGAAAAGAAGGATTGGGGTGACTTGATAGCAGTCTTTCAATATCTAGGGGGCTGCCACAAAGACATGGGGGTCAACCCATTCTCCAAAGCACCTGAAGGTAATAATAATAATAATAATAATAATAATAATAATAATAATAATAATAATAATAATAATAATAATAATAATAATAATAATAATAATAATAATAATAAAGTTGGAAGGGACCTTGGAGGTCATCGAGTCCAACCCATTTCGGACAAATGGCTGTCCAGTCTCTTCTTAAAAATTTCCAGTGTTGGAGCATTCACTGCTTCTGGAGGCAGGTTGTTCCAGTGGTTAATTGTTCTAACTGTCAGGAAGTTTCTCCTTAGTTCTAGGTTGTTCTCTCCTTGATTAGTTTCCATCCTTTGCTTCTAGTCCTGCCTTCAGGCGCCTTGGAGAATAGCTTGACTTCCTCTTCTTTGTGGCAGCCCCTGAGATATTGGAACACTGCTATCATGTCCCCCCTTCATCCTTCTCTTCGTTAAACTAGACATACCCAATTCCAGCAGCCGTTCCTTATATGTTTTAGCCTCCAGTCCCCTAATCATCTTTGTTGTTCTTCTCTGTACTCTTTCTAGAGTCTCAGCATCTTTTTTATATTGTGATGACCAAAACTGGATGCAGTATTCCAAGTGTGGCCTTACAAGGCATTGTAAAGTGGTATTAATACTTCACGTGATTTTGATTCTATCCCTCTGTTAATGCAGCCCAGCACTGTGTTGGCTTTTTTGGCAGCTGCAGCACACGGCTGGCTCATATTTAAGTGATTGTCTACTAGGACTCCAAGATCCTTCTCACAGTTACTGCTATTGACCAAAGTACCCCCTATACTATACAAGAAGCAATGGATGGAAACTAATTAAGGAGAGAAGCAACCTAGAACTAAGGAGAAATTTCCTAACATTGAGGACAATTAACCAATGGAATGGCTTGTCTTCAGAAGTGTGGTGCTCCATCACTGAAGGTTTTTAAGAGACTGGACAACCATTTGTCTGAAATGGTATAGAGTTTCCTGCTTGAACAGGGGGCTGGACTAGAAGACCTCCAAGTTCCCTTCCAACTCTGTTATTCTGTTCTTTTTCACTAGAGCTCATGTGAACATGATTTAACTGACTGTCCCAGCTATTTCAATCTTGGACCCTTAGGGGATATCCTTCCAAGCTGGTGAATTTTTCCTGGCCAACAAAATGTTATTGATGTCCAAATATATAATCTATCTTACTGCCTTCATTTTTTTAAAACAGTTTTGTCTAACTATTCATAACTTCCAAAGACTTTCATTTGGCTTAAAGTGTCAAAGTTGACCTTGGTTTTGTAATCAAGGCTGGAACAATACAAATTGCTCTTTTCAAAAATGTAGAAGAAAAGCCACATTGTTGAATTTATCCATCTGGCTCAAAGATTTGGATTGCTCCATTCTTAAAAATCAGCCCCATACCTTTGATGCAGAATTGGTATTGCCCTCCTGTGTTTTCCCAGCAAGATCTTCATTTTTTAGCAGTTCCATGTTGAGTGTGCTGAATATCATATTTTTTTTCATCTTTCATGTAAAGGCGCCCATAGAACTTGGCTGGCATGGATGGCAGACTTTTTTCCCCACACTCATAATTTCATAAGGTCTTAGCTATATTTTCATGTTAGCATGGAAATAGTTTGAGATTAGAAATAAGAGATAAATTATATTAGTTTGCCTTTGTAGTCAGACTGATATGCAAACCTGAAAATTAGTTCTCATTTGAAATTACATGTTTTTGAATACAGTGCCATTTTAAACATAAGTACGCACAAACACACAAGGTCATATAAAGACCCCCCACACACACACACACAATGCATAACTCTAGGGAAAATGTTTGCAAAAATGTGCATATTGGGCAAACTAGTTTGGAAATATGTGCACCAAAAGCATACAAAGAATAGGAAAACCAAAAATAAGCTTCAGTTTGGTGAACTTGATCTGACTTGGAGATCTGCAAAAAATTAAAATAATGATTGACTTTTCAAATAGCACCACCAAAGAAAACTGGAATCTTCCCAATCTGGTAAAACTTTTCTCCAAC
>NW_015399956.1:0-1621 GCF_001527695.2 Protobothrops mucrosquamatus
GGGGGGGGTCTGAATTGCTCCCTTAAATTGGCTCCCCGAAACTATCCCTTTAGTGAGGGGGGCTGGAGCCCCTCCCTTTGAGATGGTCTTGGGGGGCTGCAGGGGGGTCTATTGGGGAGTGGGAGTGGAAAGAGGCCTCAAAAATCACCCGGAGGCTGCTAGTGGGGCTGAAGATGTGGGGAGAAGGAAATTTTAAGGTCCCCAGGAGAGGTGGGGGTTGAAGGGCGGGGAGAGCCCAGGAGCATGGGTGTGGGTATCCTGATTGTGTCCCCTCCCCAACTCCCCCGAAAGGAAGAGGGAGAGGGAAGCATGGATCTTACTGTCCCTCCAGCCCAGAGATTCCCAGGGGGTCTCTTCCCTCCCCCCATATTTCCTGTCGCTTTGGGGAGGGGGGGGAAAGAGGCCCCACCGGGATCCCACATTCCCTACAGAGTTAGGCCGAGTGCTGGACCAGCTGAACTTCTGCTTGCCTTTTTCCACCCTTGGGAGAAGGAGGCGGTCCCTCAGGAAGCTCCTCCCCTCCCTCATTTTCCTCCCCTCTCCCGACCACCACTAAGGGAGAGTCCCGCTGGGACCGACGGTTCCCCATCCCTCCTCCAGGGGGCGCCTTCCGGCAGTCTCTCGCAGCAGGTTTTTCTCCCCTCCTCTGACAAGCCTGTCTCCCTCCTCTAGGAGAGGCTGGGGACCATTGGCCCTGGAGTCCCTCCTGACGCCCCCCCTCCTCCCCCTCCCCCGAAGCCCGTTTCCTGTACCAGCATAAGGTCGAGTGCCTCTTCCTGAATGGGACGCGGCGGGTGCGATTCCTGGACAGGTACTTCTATGACCGGCAGGAGTATCTCCGCTTCGACAGCGCCCGTGGGGAGTTCGAGGCCGTCACGGCGTTGGGGAAGGCGATTGCCCAGGCTTTCAACAGAGATGAGGGCATGCTGCAGTACAAGAAGGCCTCCGTGGATCGCTTCTGCCGGACCAACTATGAGGTTTCCCAGAGCAATTACGTGATTGGCCGTAGAGGTGAGTGCGGGAGGGGGAGTTGCATGGGGGGGGAAGAATGCAGGGACCCCCCCTTTTAATTTCATTTATTAGGACTCTCCCAGATAAAGATTTTCCCCTTTTGTATTCTGTGCTCTCCGATCTATGAAATTTATTCATTGGTATTTATTGATACTCCTAATCCCTTCACCTCCCTCAAAGCGGGGATCTGGATGGCTACGATATAGCATCACCCCTAAATAAAAAATAAATAAATACAAATGTATAAAAAATAAGGTTATTCTGTTTCTAGACAGGAAACATGCCTTTATTCCAGTCTTTAACAGATAGATAACTCAGAAGAACACACAGGTTTATTGCTTTATTCTGGGAATCCTATACAAACTTACAGTTGGTAGAGGTCCTTCCAAAATAAGTGGTAGCAATCTGGTTGTTCCACAGGTAAATTGACATTAGATTTTCCCCTCTTCTCCCAAGCGTCACATGGTGGGGTGATTATGGTGTCTGCAGCCGTGTGGCTGCATGAGATGGTCAAAGAACAAAGGCACTAACGCCAGGCTAGTGTCCAGGGATGCCTTTGAAGCTCCGCCCCCTGACCCTTGCTCCCTCCCCTTGCCCTGTTACATAGGGA
>NW_015399956.1:4724-6417 GCF_001527695.2 Protobothrops mucrosquamatus
TTGAGGCCTCCCCTGCCTCCGGATTGACCATCCAGGCTAGTTTAGGTCTGAAGCCAGAACCCGTTCGGGAGGAGGGTGGGCAGATCCCAGGGAGGGGAAGAGGCAGGACCCCCTCCTCAATCTCTCCAAGCCTGTCAGATGGAGGTGACCCCTCGGAGACCCCCTATTCCTGCTTCCCCCGGAGAGCTTCTTCCGTGGCTGGGAAGCTGCTGGAGCTGGAGGTTCTCCTGGCTTCATCCGGGGCCTCTTTCTCCAGGATCGGAGCCGGTTTGAGCCCCTCACAAGCCAGGGAGGCTCCTGCCCCATTCGCACCCAGCGCCCCCTCCCCCCTCTCTTTTCGGGGCCCTGATCCCCTCGGCTCCTCCCCCTCCAGACAATCTCTCCCCCACGTCCATCTCCCTCCACCAGATAAACGGTGCCAGGGCCGGGGAGGGCCGAGAGCAGAGCGGCCTTCCTGGGGATGGAGGGGAGACGTCCCTCCCTGCAGCCGAGGATCGCCTTCCCTTTGTCTGCCGGTGGGTGAAGTCACAAAGGACTCTGCCCGGAGACTGATGACGCTGCAGGAGGGAGAATTCCCATTGGTTCCTTTCCTTCAGGGCATTTCCAGTTCTGAAGTCCGAGGAAAACGCCTCCCCCGCCCCCACTCCAGACCCCCCCCCGATTCCGCCTCTGGGGCTGGGGGCGTCTCTGGGCTCTGCCGGGGTCTCCCTGCTGCTGTGGGGGGAGGCGCTGGGCAAGTTCCCTGGAAGCGAAGCGGGGAAGGAAAACGCCGGTAAGGAGGATGGGGGAGGGGCATTTTTCTGGGACTTCGTAATTGGGAGGGCTCAGAAAAGCGGAAGTACCAATGAAAACCCTCCCTTCTGCAGCGTCATCGGTCTCCGGGCAGAGTCTCCCTTGACTTAGCCCGATGGAGGAGATAGTTCGGAGCAGAGCGAGAAGCTGTGAAAGTGGCAGGGGGGATATTTTCAGGGTGGGGTGGGGCTGAAGCTTTGTGGGGGGGAGTGTTTCATGCCAGCTCCCCAGTGGAGTGCGCACTTCTTTTGGGGCCCCGCCCCCGCATGATTTTCAACCAGTCTTCCTTTCTTGGGTCTGGCCAGTCTAAAAAGAAGAAGAAATAGGGGAGACATGATAGCAGCATTCCAGTATTTGAGGGACTGCCACAAGGAAGAGGGGGTGAGGTCAAATTATTCTCCAAAGCACCAGAGGTCAGGCAAGAAACAACGGTTGGAAACTGATCAAAGAGAAAAGCAACCTGGAACTTAGGATAAACTTCTGGACAGTGAGGACAATTAACCAGTGGAACAGCCTGCCTCCAGAAATTGTGGGCACTCCATCACTGGAGGTTTTTAAGAGGAGACTAGACAGTCGCTTGTCTGAAATAGTATAGGTTCTCCTGCTCGAGCAAGGGGCTGGACTAGAAGACCTCCAAGGTCCCTTCCTATCCTATCCTATCCTATCCTATCCTATTCTTATTCAATATAAAATTTTTTATTATTTTTATCATAAGAGAAAAAAGAAATACATCACAGGTATTACACAATGATTTATCCCATCCCCCCACCCCCCGGACTTCCCAAACCAAACCTAGGCTAATATTCAAATACAAGTAAACAAATATTAATATCTCTAACTCCAAACTCTAAACTTAAACAATCCATCTCCTCCGTGTCAATAAAAATTATTCATTTAATTA
>NW_015399957.1:0-2128 GCF_001527695.2 Protobothrops mucrosquamatus
TAGATAGATAGATAGATAGATAGATAGATAGACAGACAGATAGATAGATAGATAGATGGTTGGATAAGATAGATAGATAGATAGATAGATAGATAGATAGATAGATAGATAGATAGATAGATAGATAGATAGATAGATAGATAGATAGATAGATAGATAGATAGATAGATAAGAGATAGATAGATATAGAGATAGATAGATAGATAGATAGATAGATAGATAGATAGATAGATAGATAGATAGATATACTGTAGATAGAGAGATAGATAGAGATATAATAGATACAGATACAGATATAGATAAATAGATATATAGATATAGATATAGATTAAAAAAATCCCTCAATTTAAATCCCGGATCCCAAGACAGCCAAGCTTGGGCTATTAGGAAGACAGCAGGGGAATCACTTGTGTGTCTCATGCGCAGCATGTTCACCACTGTATTAAGGAATAGCTGAAAAAGCACCCACCTGGGTGTGTGCGATTAGCAATAGCAATAGCACTTAGACTTACATATCACCCCATAGCACTTTACAGCCCTCTCTGGGCAGTTTACAATGTCAGCATTATTTGCGTACTGCCCCCAACAATACGGGTCCTCAGAAGAATGGAACGCTGAGTCAACCTTGAGCCCGTCAGGGTGGAACTCCAGACTGCGGGCAGCCTGCAGTACCGCATTTTAACCACCGCCCCACCAGGGCTCATTGGCGCCCTCTGCCCAGGCGGGTGAGGGGCTATACAGAGGAGCTAAATAATAATAATAAGAATAAAACAATCCCTACTGCTAAACTTTGCAGTCAGGGAGTCATAGGATAGCAACTGGCTTTCTGAAAATTCTAATTTTAGCGCTCAAATTATCTCCAAAGGAAATGCACGTCCAGGCAGGATACAGGGGGCTGGCTTTGAACTAGACAGGCCACGCAAGGGAATTTTATTGCATGAAATATTTCAGTGCAGCAGGATCTGGTTTTTGTTTTGTTTTGGTGAAGCAGCAAATGAGCCTCTCCCTCTGTTGGTCCACAGGAAAAGTGCCACCAGTACTGGCCAGCCGAGAGGTCTGCACGGTATCAGTACTTCGTGGTGGACCCCATGGCTGAATATAACATGCCTCAATACATCCTCCGAGAATTCAAGGTCACTGATGCCAGGGTAAGTCAAGGACAAATTCCCACCCCGTGCCAGCTTTCCAGGATCAGGTGATGCTCAAACGTTGGGGAAGGAATTGATCCAGAATATGGATCATTGGAAGCGAACCGGGTTGGGCCCTAGATCAGGCTGAATTGTGGAACTGTGTTGTGTCCTCCGGTGTTGTGGATCAACTGGGCTGTGGAGCTGCAGGATAAGATAAGATAGATAATATAAGATAATCTTTATTGACACACATCAAAAATGAAATTTAGTTGCTCTCAAAGTGAAACACATACATGACACACACTTAAAACATACTATATGCAACATATGTATAGACCCACACCCCTACCTATACATAACAAATAAATATTAAATACTATCCATCTTGAATATATAACGGAAGGAGGTGAGATTCCCTGGAGAAAAAGATCTCGTCGGGATTTTTATATTAGCATCCTCCATGCGCCCCCCACAAGCCAGATAATGTGACAGCCTCAACTCTTTTTATTTTATTTTATTTTATTTTTAGAAAATTTTATTGGTTTTCTAGTTTTACATTTAAATATTTGAAAAGCAACGTGGCGGCTGAGTTGGTCAATAATTTAATAACATACAAATATCTCTAGTACAAATCTCAAACTATTACATTAAATGTTTCTTCTCTTTTCCCCTTGGTGTTTACTCTCTCATATTTAAATTAGTACAATTCTAATTATGTCAATGAAATAAAAAATAACTTTCTTACATTTATCAATCATTTTTAGTTTATACGTATCCGAGTTGTTTTAACATTCAATCTTTTTTAGACAATCCATGTCCTGGTTAATTTCCCCCCAATTTTTAATTTCCCATTAATATTTATATTTGACGTTTGATATTTATGATTTCCAAGTTTTAAATAACCCCAATTCCCCTTATCACAATTCATCACAAGATCTAATGTTCAGGATACACATCTTATCTATTTGAATTCTCACCATTCTTACATCAACCAATTA
>NW_015399957.1:4804-6417 GCF_001527695.2 Protobothrops mucrosquamatus
AGACGTTTCATGACCCAACTAGGTAACATCATCAGTGCTAGAAGGGAGTCAGTGGGGTTTGTGGAGAGGAGGAGGAGGAGGAGGAGGAGGAGGAGGAGGAGGAAAAAAAGGAGGAGGAGGTCTGAGGGGTCCTTGGTGCTCTCTGAGCTGGGTGGTTTTCTTGCAGACGTTTCATGACCCACCTAGGTAACATCATTAGTGTTACAAGGTGGGGAGGTTGTACAGAGGAGCAGGAGGAGGAGGAGGAGGAGGAGCTGTGTGTCCTTGGTGCTCTCTGAGCTGGGTTGTTTTCTTGCAGACATCTCATTACCCAACTAGGTAACATCATCAGTACTAGATGGGAGTGATCAGCTCACATTGGTCTCTGTTCACCTTTCCACTCCAAACTACTCAGAACAGCATCTCGGGGACACAGAACCCATCCAGCTTTTTCCTAAGACACCCCAAAGGGTGGGGAGCCCTCCAACTTCCAGGAGATAAGATTCCCCAGACGTTGCTTGCTAATCTATGATTAAAGCTTTCGTTGACTATAGGCAGATTACAGATTCTCTGCCTAGGCTTGTGGGATCCCACCTTGGCCCTGAGGGATCCCGTCTCGTGGGTGGCAGACACCATCTGCTTCTCTACCTCTGCTCCTGGCTGGATAAACCCCAAGGAATCTCTCAAATCCAACCCAGAACCGGGATGGGGGGATTAAATTGACAAGCTGTTGGCTCTGTAGTTCCTACACACACGTTTGCAGGTCTTCGCCTTCTGATTCACTCTCAATTCTTTTTTTAGGCAAGCTGCTTTTCCTTGGCATCCTCTGCCTCAAATGGGGAGGGGGGACAGGGGATGCTAACTGCGTAGGCGGCAGCGTACACAACTGCTTCCCAAAAGCTTTGAGACCCTTTGCGTTATTGATTTATTCAATTTATATCCCAACCGTCTCATTCTGAAAAGCTACTCTGGGCAGCTTAACACTTAAAATATTATTTTTTTTATCATTTTAAATAAGAATATTAGGTCTTCTAGACCAGGGCTTTTCAACCAGTGGTGCGGGTACCACCTGTGGTACATTGGCACCTGGCAGGGGGTACGCGACCATCCTAGGAAAGTGGTAGCGGGGGAGGGGAATGAGCTGAACCGATGGCACCGCACAAGCCTGAGCGAGAAACGGCTGGAGCTGCAGGGCTGTCAGGGCTCAGCGGAAGCACCAGGATCAGTGCCAGGCTCCAGCTGGAGCTCGGCGCTGATCCTGGTGCTTCTGCTGAGCCCAGAAGAAGCGCCGATCAGCTGGAATGTTGCAGCATCTCCAAGGTCTTATGATTTACATTCAGATGCTTGGCAACGGATTCATATTTATGACGGTCACAGTGTCCCAGGGTCATGTGAAGTGAGCAAAATCTGCTGCAACCACCCAGCAGACGGGGGGGTGTGTGGTGGAATAAAAACCAAACACCCCCCACCCCACCCCCGCTGCCAATCCTCAACAGAAATGCTCACAACAATGAAAACCTCGGACAGGAGGAGGAGCACGGCCGGGTGGGCAGGCAGGTGTCTTGCTCGGCTGTGGCTTGGGGGACACTTTTTTCAGTGCCATTGTAACTTTGAACAGTCACTAAGCGAACTGT
>NW_015399958.1:0-6417 GCF_001527695.2 Protobothrops mucrosquamatus
TGGAATGATACATTTTAAAGGACTTTAAAGAATTTTTCTTAAGTCAAGCTTTTTTAAGTTTATACTTGCTGTTGTGAGTTTTAAAAATAATTTGGCAGAATGGCTTCAAAACGTACTGGAGTTTCTGCATTGCCTAAAACAGCTATTTCTTCTCCTGTTGTGCAAATTCAACAACAAAAACCTAGATCTCCCCCACCATTACCTCCTCCTTCCATTACACTTAAAGATTTACAAGAGGCTTTAGCTAAGTCCTCATTGCAGACTGTGAAACAAACAGAAGAACTTCTTGATAAGAAAAATCAGGAACTTTGTGAAAATATATCACACATCTTTCAAGGACTAGCAGTTCATATTGGTCGTATAGAGGGACGGGTGGATGAATTAGTGGAGAAAATGGAAGGAACAGAGGACAGACTTGAGAAAGTAGAAGAAGGCGTGGAAATTCTTCAAAATGATATGGTAATGTCACAATATAGAGAAATGGAATTTGCTCTGAGGATTAGGGGTCTTAAGGAGGACTTACAAGAGAAACTTAAGGAGGAAATTGTTACAGCTTTGGCCCTGGTGTTGGATTGCAACCCAGAGGTGATCTGTGGAGAAATAGAAAAAAATTTTAAACTCCTGGGTTGCACGTCAGAGAAATATACCTAGAGATGTGGTTGTTTACTTTACCACAAGAGTACATCGTAATGAAATTATACAGCTTTTTTATCAGCAGAGATTTCAAATTGCTGCACAAGATATTATACTTTTAAAAGAAATACCTTCTAAAATTTTAAGAAGAAGAAAGGATTTTACTTTTTTGGCTCAGGAGCTAAAGAAGCGGCAGATGCCTTTTAGATGGGAGATTCCTTTGGGCATGTGGTAAATTATGCGGGGACCAGATACAGATTAAATTCTGTTCAAAAAGCTAAAGATTTTTACTCATCGGTCCTGAAAGCTGATTTGTCATCATCATCGACATCTAAAGCACAGGAAGTTTTGATGGAGCAACTTGTTGTGGAATTGCCTGGGGCCATGTCATTATCTGCAGGAGATCCTCAGAATCAACAAAAGCTGGGAGTGAACTCAAAGGAGCAAAGAATGACCCGTGCTGCCTATAGGTGTAAAGAGAGAGAGCAACAACAAAAAGAAATTGTATCTATAACATATTCACCGACTTCTGAGCCAGTGGGAGGGGCGAGGCCAAAGAGATCTGTAATGACAGACTTGCAGGGAATGCTTAATAAGCTTCACAAGCCAAAGGATGGTTAAGTTGACGACGCTGAACGTGAATGGTTTGACTTTACTACCCAAAAGGAAGAAATTATTATAATATTTGAAATAATATAAAAAGGATTATATGCTTGTAAGGAACTCATAGTACTTTGAAAGATTCAAAATATTTGATAAACTTAAGATTGGGATTTTATCTTATTTTTCCAGCTTTGAAGAAGGAGGACTTGAGAGTGAAGAAAGTGAAGGAAAAACTTAAGTGTAAAATTTAAGAAAAAATTTATATAAGATGTTTGATAGATATTTAGATCTTTAAAAATTGTTTTGTACAGCTTAAATGTTGAAGGTGGATAGATTATATTCAGAGAAAGTATGGAATGAATAAATATCATATAGTTTTTGAATAGATATATTGTTTTTACTTATTGTTTTATTAGAGTTAAAGTATGTAGATATTGATTGTATTATGTTTGTTTAGTTAAATTGTGATTTGGATATGGAATGGGATGTGCTTTAATCCTGTATTTGGTTCTGGGAAGTCCAGGGGGGGAAGGGGATTAGGGGACAGAAATTATAAAAATTGATGTATTTATATGTTATAGGTAAATAATAATTGTATTGAAAAGAGGAGGTGCTCGGCTGGTACCCCAAACTGCACTCGATGAGGCGGTTAAGAAGGGAGATGGGATGTAGGTAGGTGGAAAGGAGAGGAGGAGAGGTTGTGGGTTTAGAGGGAGGAAGGATAGGAAAGTGAATGAGGGTGGAGGCAAGGCGGGGACTGCCGAGCATCTCCGAAAATGTACTTGGATTATTTTTTTTTCTGCTTGTGTATGTAAATGCATCATATTTGTATTTGCTGTTTAATTACAAAAATCATTAAAAATTTTATTAAAAAAAAAAAGAGATTGTTCCATCTTGGTCTAATCGTAGTTTCCTAAATGGGAAGATGGGAGTGTTGTATGGAGAAGTGCATCTGCGGAGGACTCCATTTCAAATACAATTTAATCAATTTCCTTTTTTTAAAAAAAGTTTTATTGATTTTTTACAATAACAACCTTAGTGCCTGGTGTATACAGTGTTGTCTCGGTTCATGAATTTTTAAAAAATATATATACAATCAATAATAGTTAATTAACAGTCAATAATAATGAATTTTTATATTTCCATAATCAATTGATAATATATTTCCTTGATTCTCTCTTCTCCCAATAGTATTCTCCTTCTTCAGCATTAAACAAATATAATTTTTGATATTTGATATTTTCCATATATAAATGATTAAATAAAAACATTTTCTTCTATATTTATACCAACAATAATAGCATCGATATATAGCATTTTTTTCTTATCAACATGTTATTTTCGTAAAAGTCATCTTATTGATCCACCATATATCTTATTTTCATAAATCTTGTTTAAGCTGAATTTCTCCATAATAGTCAAACAATTCTTATCAATCATAATTTTCTCAGTAATTAACATCTAAATATCCAAATTTTCCACTTAAATATATCATCCCAGTATTTTCATATTTCATATATTATAGAAATACTCAGTAATTTTTTTGTAAAAAAAAAAAAAAAAAAAGGTGCCGGAACTTACACACATCATACAACCCGCCTTGCCTACCCTACAAGGCTTCATCCCCAAAAGGTGCCAGAACTCTGTTCTGGGCATTCTGTGACAAAAAAAAAAAAGCCCTGGAAATACTATACTACTTATCTACCAAAACATCTACCTACAACATCTTTTCTAATCAATTTATATTTCACTTCTATTTGTAAAAATTGATTGAATCACTACATATCCTTTTTTCAAAGTTCTTATTAAGCCTACTTTCCCCTCAATATTTCAATCATTCCTTAATCCTAAATCTTTTCAAACTTAATTTGTCTTTAAAGTTCAAACTTTTCCTTCACTTACATCATCCCAATATTTTTACATTTTGTATCTTATCAAAAAATACTATAATATCTGTTATCCCACTTATTCTAAAGCCCCTTTATAGCCAAAGTTAGTTTATTAAGCCATATTCAAACAAGTGTTTGCTCGTATACTATTCCATCTGGTAGGGTGAGTCAAGTCTCTTAAGCCCATCTCTAATCTTCTTCCTTTGCCAAATAGTTTTCCAAATTAATATTTTCAACATGTCAAACAGGTCTTGTATTTTTGTAGTTGTTGTTAGGAGTAGAGGATTGTTGTGGCTCCGTCTTGTGAGCCCCTCTTATCGGAGGAAGAAGGCCCCGAACATGAAGGAGAGGAGATGGCCAGGCCTCCCTCTCCAGGACCCTCCTCTTTGGCAATGCCTCAGGTGTCTCCCGACGGAGAAGAGATTGACCAGGAGCCAGGTGTTTCTGAGATTGGCCAGGAGCCAGGTGTTTCTGAGATTGGCCAGGAGCCAGGTGTTTCGGATAGTGAGGAAGAGAAGTTGTGGCTGGATCCACGCCAGTGTAGGAGCAGCAAGCGTGCAAAGCAGAAAAGGAGATGTGCCAGAGATTAAGCTGAGTCACTGGACCACACCCCACAGACTATAAAAGGGAGGTGACGGACAAAGCTGAATCTCTGGCGTAGTAGTTTGCTGTGGACTTAATTTTCTAACTGTGTGTATTGTTTTTTGTTCCCTGAGTAAAAGTCTTGGCAGGCAGCTACGGAGCTGCTGCCAAGTTTTCTTATCTGTGAATTGGAGTGTGGAGAAGTTCTTTAACCCTCGGCTGGCTGTTTGGGTGTGTGTGTCTGATGGGGACAGAACAAGGATACATAAAATGTAAGATGTATGCTTTTTGTCTCCCAAATAATGATTCTCCTAGCAGTGTCCATTTTTTCTTCTTTCTTCTCAGGTTTATTTTGACGTTCTAATGCATAAGGTATCTTTTCCATATTTATTGTTGTATTCAAATCTTGTTTTTTCTTGTTTGTATTAAGTTATAATTCCCTTCATTTGTGACTTCGCCAATTAAGTCATTTTTTTCTAGTTCACATTCTGTTATCTGATTTGTTTGCTCATTCTTTACCATCATTCTTTGGATGTTTTTTATTGTAAATTTAAGTTAGAAGTGTATTCATTTATGTTATCAAAGTTATGTTTAATCTCCTTGTGGATTAGAACTATTGTGATTTGTATCTGTCATAGCATTGCATAAATTTCTTCTTGGAAAGTATTTGTCTTGTCTTGAAATGTTGCTTCTAGAGGTCTTTGATCTTTCTGGCTGAATCCTTCAAGAGTAGATATTAAGTGTGGTTTTCTATCATTTTTTGATGAATATGTCATATCCATGTTATCTCCCCCTTTCAAATAATCCATCATAAGTGCCATAGTCTCTGTAATTAGCCTTGTCAAACTGGCCAAAACTCAAAATCCAAACAGTCCAATTTTGTATAGTTCTTGTCTTTATATATATAATTTTTATAATCCATTGTAATTTTCAATTGTCAAGGTTTCAGTAAAATCAATGTTTTATAACAATTCTTTCGTTTAGGAGTCAATTGTCAATCAGTCAGAATTGCAATTCAATATATTTAGCCACCTTAAATCCTTCCTGTAACTTTCCCTCTCAAAATTAGTCATAGTTCAAAGTTTTTTAACAGTTCATAAATTTAGACCACAATCAAAGTATTTCTTTTCCTTCAAACACTTTCCAATCTTATAGCTGGCCCAGTATACAATCTCTTCTTTGTTCCCTGGCAACTATCTTCTTAAAGGTTATTAGAGTTCATGAGAACATATTTTTCTTTGTTTCTGGGCGTTGTCTTTAATGTGCTATATTCTAATTGTCCACTAGATGTCAGCAAATATTTGCTTTCCAGCTCTTTCAGACAAGAAGTTCTTATTATTTTTCTTTTTTATATATAATTTCATCAAATCCTTTAGAATATAATCTTAGCAGTTTGTTTTAGTTTCTAAGTTTGATCAGATTGTAGTATTTTAAATTTAATTCCAATGTTTCTTTCCTCCCTAAAAGTTAATTTGCCCCTTTCGTCTATGGAGGAATGGGAATGTAGTCCCCTCCCCTCACTTTTTTTTTTTTTTTGCTTTGGGGATCGTTCCCAGGGACTAAGTTGCAAAATAAGCGCGAGAAGATCAAATACTTTCACCAATTCCAAGCACGCTGTTCACTGTTCTTCTGGTTAGTGCTGTTGGACTTCAGCTGCAGGTAGCTTGAGCTAGACACTGGCATGTGGGAAGCCTTTCTCCTGTCAGGGTCGGAGGGCTTCCCCCAGATCAAATGAAGTGATTGCCATCGCTTTGTGATCAACGGGGTGCCCCTCCTTCACAGTCACCTCTTTGGGGTGACTTCGGACCCATCTAGGGTCCCCCTGGCAGGACGAAACTAGCCATGGGAAGTGGAGGTCCACTCTCATGCGGCCATGAACTTTGGGTGCAAAACTGGAAGTCACTTTAATCAATTTCCTAATGAGCTCATCTGCCTCAGTCAGAATCTTATACTGGTGAATGCAGGGAGGTGGCCCCTCGTTTACTTGGATTTTAATAGGGGTAGCTCCTTTCAGCAATCCCACTTCAGTGGTATCCCATCCCCACAAATGGGGAGGCAGATCTGTCAGATCCACAGGCAGCTGCTCTCCCTGTATCACAACAACCTGCATGTGTGTAAGGACCCACCCCACTTTGCATCTTAAGAAAACAGAACTCCTGGAATATTTCTTCCAACAGGCATCTTTATTAAGAGAAAGCTGGATGTAGGTGTTCTAGACAGGACTTGGGTTCGAGCTCTCCCATTCAAGGTTTTAAGGGATCCCCCATTAGCCACACCCCCGTAACCCCCTTCTACCAGCGACAATTCTAGGCATTACATTCTCACCCCCTTTTCCTCATTGCCGGGAGGAAACTTCAAAAAGGATTACATGAAAGCTAATGACCCCCATTGTTATTGTTAGTCCATTTGGTGATATCCACACCCAGACCCTTTGAAGTAGGCTGAAGGAAGTGAGGGCCATAAAGCCCCTTTGTTCACCCCCTTCCCTTCATCGTATGACAGAATCCAGAACAGACAGAAATGCGGGTTTTCATAGTTGATAACTAGAGATGGAATATATTTGGATTCTGACATCCTGCCCCCTCAAAAATAAGATAGATCCACCTGAAAAAGAACAAAACAGGTATAAAAGTTAGTCAGGTTTGTTAGGATACTCTGTGTGAAACTTCTTTAATAGCTTCTGGGCTCTGACGTGACGTTTATGGACCCA
>NW_015399959.1:0-2647 GCF_001527695.2 Protobothrops mucrosquamatus
TTGGTTTTTATTCCCCCCATCTGCTGGGTGGTTGCAGCAGGTTTTGGTCACTTCACATGACCCTGGGACACTGTGACCGTCATAAATATGAATCAGTTGCCAAGCATCTGAATGTAAATCACAAGACCCTGGAGATGCTGCAACATTCCAGCTGATCGGCGCTTCTTCTGGGCTCAGCAGAAGCGCCAGGATCAGCGCCAAGCTCCAGCTGGAGCCTGGCGCTGATCCTGGCGCTTCCGCTGAGCCCTGACAGTCCCGAAGAAGCGCCGATCCTGGCGCTTCCGCTGAACCCTGACAGCCCTGCAGCTCCAGCCATCTCTCGCTCAGGCTTGTGCGGTGCTGCCACCGGTTCAGCTCATTCCCCTCCACCGCTACCACTTTTCTAGGATGGTCGCGTACCACCTGCCAGGTGCCAATGTATCACAGGTGGTACCCGTACCACTGGTTGAAAAGCCCTGGTCTAAGTGAGTGCTATCCCAGCCAAGACCATTGTTCCTGGCAGTAGAAAGTTCAAAGTCCCAAAGCCACTTAGTCTTGTTGGGATTGACCTCATGTTTGTTGCAGCCCATCCCAGCCCTCACAGCTTACAGGGGTGGAGATATAATGCTGATTATCATCTGTATATTGGTGAGGCATCACCCCAAACTGTTAGATGACCTCACTCAGCAGTCTTGTGAAGATACTAAACAGAAGGGGAGAAAGGACCAAGCCCTGAGACACCTGACAAAGCCAGGGCCACAAACCTGGACTTCTCCTCTATCAACACCAAGTGGAACCAGCACAATACTTTGCTACCATCCCCAGTTATTGAGGAATGCCATTGATTTATTTCCCTCTGTAGAAATATGTAGACATAGATGAATCAATGAGCTTAACTGTTAATACCACAATTTCCAATCCATCAAGAAAAGAGGTCCTCGCTAAATCAGAAATATTAATGTGCAGCAGGTTGCCACACATAGACATCTTCTTGTTAGTTGTCTGTCTTTAGCACTGCTAAACCATCCACTTATCCTGTTTTGGATGTCAGATAAGAATGCCAAGAAGTGACACCTATAATGAGTAAAAAAAATAATTCTAATAAATAAGGGAGTGCTTTTATTTTGTTTAAGTCTCCTGCATGCAGTTCTTTTTTTTGTATCATTGCTACCTCTTAATTTCTGCTCATTATTATCTTGGATCAGATAATAATCCATCAGGTGATAGTGAATTTAACTAATAGCACATTAAAAAACCCATACCTTTAGTCCTTTGCAAACAAAGTTGTGGACAGTAGATACATTCCTAATTTACAATAAAACATTAAGCCTTTAAGCAACCACTTTTTAAAAACCTTATATTATTTCTGCCCGCAAATATCCTTCTTTAAGAAACCTTACTTTCAGATGAAATATCATCTGGATCAAATAAATGATCTTTTTTTTAATGCTCACTAAAATTACAAGTATCCCAGCAGCCACCAACCAGATCCCTCAGAGAATCCACAAGCAGGACCTAAGAAGGATCATAATCATCCTACCGGCATTCTCTAGAGGCATTTATCTGCACATGAAAAACAAAAAAGGAGTGGTAACAATTTCACTTGCTCATCATGGAAGTGAAGGCCTTAGTGGTGGCATATTTTCTTTTTTGAACAGACTTAATAGAAACCTGCTGGTTTTTTTTTCTTCTGCTGTCATTTAGTCTGAGCGCTTAACAAAATTACAGCATTTGGTTCTGTGACTTTGAGCCATTAGCATCTGCCTAGATAACTAGGAAAACCTCAGGCCATTATTGTCAAAATATTGTCAAGCTAAAACATCAGATTGAGAAAGAGGAGCTGTTGGCAATAAAAGGATGCTCCATAGTTCAACCCTGAGTCACATATATTATCTTCTTTTGGTACCATGGATGCCCTTATCCTGGTACAGTACTTGTCTCCTGTCTAATTAGGACACAGGGAGGCCACCCCAGCCTGATATAAAAGCAGGCATTCTGTCCATAAGAAGAAAGAAACCAAAATATGAAAGGTCAAGAGTTATTTTCAAAGGAACTAGGAAAGAAGAACAAGTTGACCTTTTCGTTATATTTGAATGCCTGTTCATCTGCAGTTAATAATCCAGAAAGCAGTGATCATCACATAATTTCTGGCTGTGGTGTCTCTGGCCGGCTTGCTTCGTTACTGTAATGATCACAAGCATAGCTTTCATCCTTGAATATTTACATGATGACTTGCTTCATAAATGTTTGAGAAGCAGCTGAAGACTGCTATTTTTCAAGAAAGTCATTAAAGCATGACATGCTTTAATTATCACTCTTGCTATCTTTCAAGAAAGTTATTAAAGCATGACATGCTTTAATTATATCACAAAATCTCTTTGAATTTAAAAGGGCATGTGAGATCCAATTCCTTCTTTTTCCCCCAATAGCTAAGCCTATTTCTTTTTTTTTCAATATAAAATTTTATTGTTTTTATCATAAACGAAAAAATACATCACAAGTATTACACAATGATTTATCCCATCCCCCTACCCCCCAGACTTCCCAAACCAAACCTAGGCTAACATTCAACTACAAATAAACAAATATTAATATCTCTAACTCCAAACTCTAAACTTAAGCAATCCATCTCCTCCGTATTAATAAAAATTATTCATTTAATTAGTTC
>NW_015399959.1:5170-6416 GCF_001527695.2 Protobothrops mucrosquamatus
TCTCACCTACATCGTCCATATAGGACGACTCGGGAACTCAACTCCTACCCCGGGCAGCTCACCGATCCCCTTATGCCCAGGGGAAAGGTATCAAGCCGTTTGACAGCAGATGCTGGCTGTCAAACCGGCTTTTACGCAAAACAGGCGGGAGGCAGCAAACAGCTGCGACCAGCGAAATCGCCTGCCACCGGAAGTCCAGCTAAGCCTATTTCTTCTCCTGTCCTAGAATTGCTGCTAATCCAGCTCCTAGAATTCAACAGATCCACAGAAATAAAAAATGAGATCCCTTAATCAGCCCTCCTAAATGAGGTTCAAGCTGGATAGCTAACTATGAGTGAGTGACAGTGTTCTCAGGACTAGCTAACCCATGATTAATTAAACATTCATTCAATCTATATCTAGGTGGTCCACAGGACACACTAAATGCTCAAGACATGGCTTTTTCAACAAGCGGGACTGACCTAGGGTGAATTTTAAATAGGGAAAATTTTTTAAAGATTTTAATAATGACACAGCCATTAATATATTTGGTTTTTAATTGGTTTTATAGGGGAAATGTTTTTTGTGTTGTTTTTTAACATGCTGTGAGCCGCCCTGAGTCCCGTGGGGAGAAGGGCGGCATAGAAGTTAGTGATAAATAAATAAATAAAATAAATAAAATTCTTTATCTCAGCTGGGCTGGGTTCACACAGTTGCTAGACAGACTGAACTAAAATTGTGGTAATTCCACAAGAGAAAACCATCCACTCAGGTGTTAACTAGACTGAGAAAAACTCAGAGAGCTAAACTGGATTTTTTTTGCTTATAATGTCACAAGAAGATTATTCATTTCTATACTATATACATGTGTACACTGGTACACATATGCACATATATCTTCCGTGAGAGAATATCCTAAAAGTAACATTTTGGTCCTTGTAATGAGTTCCAGAATTTATTGGGATAAATGTAGATAGGAAGAAGGCTCTGCATAGCAGTGGAATAAAAGCTATAAATCTGAATCTCCTCTTGTGGCAATTATTCTCTTGAGTATACAGAGAAGGCAGGTGAACAGTTAGTAGCTTCATGTATAGTTCCTTCCTATAAATCAGCCGAAAAGTGCAAGTAAATGTCACAACATGGAACAATTCAGTGTTCAGGGATCTACATTGTCTTTTCTAGGATATATTCCCTCTTTCTCCTCTCTTCCTTGTGTTCCTAAGCCACTGAACTCCCCTCACTCCACTTTGAAATGTTTTTCACCTTT
>NW_015399960.1:0-1006 GCF_001527695.2 Protobothrops mucrosquamatus
TTCTCGTCCAAGAAGCTTCTTCAGCTCTGACTGGTTCCATTCCCCACCATCCAGTCAGAGCTGAAGAAGCTTCTTAGATGAGAAGTGAAACGTCTTCAAAGAAAAACAAGAAAGTCCAGTTGCCTCGGGAAAAAGCATCTTTGGGGTAATCAGTAAGTGTTATATGGCCATCTTCCCCAATAGACTGCCCTCTGAATATATAGGGATTATAATTCCCAGAATTCATGGGAGACAACTCTCAGCGGGATTCTGGGAGTTTGTCATTCCATTCAGTTCTTTTTTACATACTGCAACTCATAACTAGTACATGAGTATTACTTGTAGAAAGATGTGGTCAGAAGCTTTTAACATTCTGAGATCATGTGATCATCATTTGTGACCTTCCCAAGGGGCTTCTGACAAGCAGAGAAAATGGGGGAAGCCAGATTCACTTAACAACCCCATGATTGGCTTAACAACTGTGGTCAAAAAGGCTGTAAAATCAGGCACGACTCACTAAATGATGGAATCACTTAGCGATGTAAGTGCCAGTCCCAACTGTGGTTATAAATCGAAAACTATCTGTACTAATTATTGGTGGATAATTTTTAAATTCCTGCTTCTCTTTCTGGCGATTACTTAGTTTTAACCTGGACCTGGCCTGGGTAATCCATAAATACTGTTATCCGTTATCTTTTGACAGTTCTTTAAATGACTAGAGGAATCCTTCATTTGCCTTCATCTGTGACTACTAGAGAGATCATCGAAAGTCAATGGCTCTCTTTAAATTAAGAGAAAATTAAATGTTTAATTTATGCTTTATTTATGCTTTTTCGCCGAGCCCTGAAGGCTCATCTATTCCGTGCGGCCGGCCTGGCGTAGTTTGATTATGTTTTAGTGGGGGTTTTGTATGGGGTATTTTTAGAGCAGGCCTGTTATTTAATTTGATTTTAGACAGAAATTTGTGTATATTTATTGTGGTTTTTATTATCGCCTGTTCACCGCCCTGAGTCCCGTAAGGGAGATA
>NW_015399960.1:4436-6416 GCF_001527695.2 Protobothrops mucrosquamatus
AGTGCGTAGTTGCACTCATTTCTCTAAGTGATAATGAAACAATCCATACTGTAGTTTAGTACAAGATGTGAATCTAATCATCTACGGTAGGCTGAACAAAATAGAAATAATTGTGACAATAGCAATGCAACACATTTTTGTTCTCTGTCACACATCTGGGTCTACTGTAAAACTCTGTAAATAAGACAGGTCATTTGCCCAATAAACAGCTCATCTAAAAGTTTCTACTATTCTTGCAGTTCAGTTAGTTAGCCTGATGCAACAATTACTAGAAAGCACAGTTGAGAAGGACCAAAGAAAAGTTATTCTTAGGATATTTGTTAAAAAAACAAAATACATTTAGGCACTTCAACTCAATTATAAACTGTATAATTGTTCTGTCAGTGAGCAGCTGGAATGGCCACTGAGGTCACGGTTCTGTTCTGAAGAGTTGAAACATACTACACGGAGGAGTTAGTCAAGCTGTTCCTGCACTTCTTCCAGCTCAACCAGTTGAAATGGTTGTGGAAACCCTTCTGAAGGAAGGAATTAGTTATTAAAAACAAAGGCAATAATGTCAGAAATAACTTGTCATCAAAACAGTATCAAACGGCCATCCCTAGGACTCCATCAGGCTCTGGAATGTAGTTCCTTCACAGCCAGGTTAGTCCAGTTTTTCTGCTTTGAACGAAGAAGCTGAGAACTTTCTCTTTACTCAAATTTTTGGGGTTGGATTTAATTCCGTGGTTTTGATTTATATTTTATTTCAGACTATAGTAATTTTGAGAAGACTTTGGGTAGAATGCTGAGGTTTAAAGTACAATAATTGTGTCTGACTAGCTCAGTAGCACTGAAGACCTTCAGACATTCACTGAGGTTTCTCTTCTTGCTGAAATGCAAGGATAGAGATCGAACCAGAAGGATAAGTGTACTGAATTGAGATGGGGTTATAAGATTTGTGGGGCCATGTCAGAAAAATTCATCTCCTCTTACCCCTAATCCCATGTGCATAAGAACCCAAAGCTTGATCTTGGTTTCTTCCACATATGGAATAAAGTAGTTTTTCAGACTACTTCAGTAATAGTAACTCCTGTCCACCATAACTTGATAATACTTCTTTACGCTAAATTACTTCCAGCACTGGGACTCTTAAAAGCAAATTCCTCTAATTTTATCATGTGCTGCCTCTTCGATTCTTTCAAAAATATATTTCTTATTTCATTTAAGGATATGCCAAATCCATTTCGGGGGGGGAAAAAGTTAGGAAACGTGAACCAAAGGCGTATCCTTAATTCAAGAAAGCCTCTTGGGCCAGGAAAAAAGGATTTTCTACCAAAGTTTTTACTCATGTAGGGATTTTTTCCCCCACTTGTATGAATGTGAAATTTATTATGGTTTTTGCAGGATTCTCTAATAATGCGGTCACTGCTTTCTGCTTCCAAACCAGAACAAGAAGCAGAAGGAACAATGACTTTCCATTTCAAAGTAGCAGCAATTAAATTTTGGAATCTATCTTATATCTTATGTTTTAATTATTCATGGAACCTTTTACGAGGCTGGCTTCTTGTGGTACAATCTGCCTCTCCCTGGTCTAGCAGTGACAGAATGTTCTGGAAAAAAATGGCTGATTAGATTTTCACTGCTGCAACCCGCTTTTTCTGAAATGAACCCTTTAGAAAAATGGAGACAATGATTCTCTTTAGGTGGACATCTTCCTAATGGTTTCAGCAGGTTAAATAGTTTTGTTTGCTTTATGCACAATTAACACACACACACACATATATAACCCCTGAAGTTAACGAGGAGAACATTTACGGTAAAATACGGAGGAGGTATGGAAAAACATCATGCGTTGATGTGGATAATGCATCTAGGATACAACACGAACAGCTGGGTCCGGTGACACGTTCCAGAAGCCGGATGCAGGCTGTTAACATCGTATAAAAGCTCTTTCCCAGTGACTACTTTTAAAGCCCTGATGATGTTGGGTGGGCCCAACGA
>NW_015399961.1:0-1529 GCF_001527695.2 Protobothrops mucrosquamatus
TTATATCCTCTCCTCTCTCTCCCCCTCCTCCTTTTCTCTTTGTTATAGCTGCAGCTGACTCCTTTCCCCAAGACTGCGAGCTGCTTCTGGAAGTGCAATCAGCTGGAGCCATGTGCCAATCAGCTGGATCCCTACACAGATTCTGGGTGTTCAGCAGAGCCCCGGCAATACTGCAGCTCTAGCTGATTCCACCAGCCTGTGCCGCATTGCTGCAGCTTCAACTCATCCCTCACTACACTTTTACACTTTTTTTTAACAGTGCCTTTCAACCTGTTGAATGCGTGCCACCTGTCAGGTACTGAAGTACCACCAGTGGTATGTGTACCATGGGTTGAAAAGCACTATTCTAAAGCATTAGAAGGCAAAACAAGAAACAATGGTTGGAAACTGAATAAAGAGAGAAGCAGCCTAGACAGTGGTGGGATTCAGATATATGAACAACCGGTTCTCTGTGTGGATGCCACTTCCGGATGTCCATTCTGGGTCTGGGCAACAAAAAAATAGTTTACGGTTCTGCTGAAGTGGTGCAAACTGGCTGAATCCCACCACTGAACCTAGAACTAAGAAAAAATTTCCTACCAGTGAGAATAAGCAACCAGTGGAACAGTTTGCCTCTAGGAGTTGTAGGTCAATGGAGGCTTTTAAGAGACTGGTCATCCATTTGTCTGAAGTGGTATAGGTCTCCTGCTTGAGCAGGGAGTTGGATTAGAAGACCCCCAAGTTCTCTTCCAACTTCGATAATAATTATGATGGTTACTAAAAATAACATCAAATAAAGCCATGTTATATTCCTTCTCTTTAACGGTCTTGGACTTTAGTCCCTTCAAATAATATTCTAAAACTTGATTTCTTTTTCAATTTTCTTTGTCCCTTCTCACCATACCCTTCAAACTTTAACAGGTCTCTTCTGTAATCTAATATAGGAAAGTTATCCAAGTCACTTTTCTAAATTGTTATTTGTACATCCTTTCTAATTGTTACTAGCCACTTTCATTTGTATATCCATTATATTTTGTTTTTTAGATCATTCTTGTAACCTGCCATTTTTAATTCTAGGTTTAAATCAATTTAAGTCTTGTTTGATAGAAGTTATTCCTCTTCCCTAACATCATCTGCACATAATCTATGATGGCAGACATTTGTAAAATTAACTTCTGAATCCATTGTTCAGAAATACCCTTGTAATCAGCATTTTTCAGGCAAGCACTCTTTGCTAGGCATTTGAATTATATTTCTTTTTTTTTTTTCAATAATTTTTTTTTATTATTTTCATCATAAAGAGAAAACATACAAATATAACACAAATATAATATAGAACCCACATCCCCCACCCCCCCCGAGACTTCCCAAACCTAATCCCAGGATAATATTCAAATATAAGTAAACAATTAATAATATCTCTAACTCCACAAGGTATATAAATTCTGCATGAATAAGAGAAATATATACATAAAAAAGAACCAGTTAATTAAAAACCTAAATTATATTCCACTATTCTATGCTTCTTTTGTATATAAACAATCCATCTT
>NW_015399961.1:5391-6416 GCF_001527695.2 Protobothrops mucrosquamatus
TTTAGGTAGGGATGATTTTAAGAAAATTTTAATTGACACACAGCTTCGAATATTTGGCTTTTAATTTGGTTTTATGGGGTTTTTTTGTTCTTTGATGTATTTTGTTTGTCTGTTTTAATATGCTGTGCACCGCCCTGAGTCCTACGGGAGAAGGGCGGTATATAAATTAAATTATTAAATTAAATTAAATTAAATTAAAACACCTTTCACAAGATGGGATTCATTGGCATCATAAAAATCTGCCAACTAAAATAAGCAAGAAGAATATGAATAATTAAAGAACATAGATCTAGAAACCATATCTAAACAAGTTTAATGTTTATAATTCTATAAGAATTGTAGAAAAATATAATTTTCAATGATAGGATAAAATGTATCATAAAATATCATAAAACATAAAATGTTTCATTAGTCGGAACCTGACAGTATCTTTATATAATCCTGAAATTCTCACAAACCTATACAATTTGGTGATTTCTAAATTGTCATAATATGGATTTTAGTATTTATCAAGCTTCACAGTGACTTCCTTTCCTTTTTGCTTAACAAATAAAAGAATAAAATGTATTTTTGGAAGCAAAATGAGAGAAATGCATATTTTAATAATTTTAGATTATTTAATATTAACCTTGACATATTTTGATAATAGAAGCTTATTGAAAGTGGCAGTTAAACTACATAAATAATTAAGGTTATAGCCTGCTCAAGTACTGCATTTAACAGCATTAGTGTGAATATTAAACAGTAATGTACCCACTTAATATAGTCTATATTTCATATAAATTAATTCATTATAAAGTTCATTATGCAATTCATAAAGATCTACATGAGAAAATGTGTATTACATTTAATCTGTTAAAGAATTGGAAACATTTATGAAATAATTAATGAATTAAATATAATTTTGTTTTAATTTTTACTGAAAATGTATGTTGCTCTATTAGTGCCTTTACCTTTAAACATTGAGCACTGTCCTTTAGAACCATTATTTTGTTTTAGTAAATGAATAGACAACCACAGCTTGG
>NW_015399962.1:0-2762 GCF_001527695.2 Protobothrops mucrosquamatus
AATCAGGGCATAAGGGTGTCTGGCTTGCAATTACAATGTTGTAGAGAGGCCTGATCACCATTTGCAATCTTCGCTGCTAGCTTCCCACAAGTAAAGTCAATGGGGAAGCTGGTAGAGAAGGTCACAAGTCACTCTGGTAAGTTCTTTGGCCCACAGTATCTGTGCGCAGCCTTTGCTGGGCTTCCAAGCCTTCCCCAGCCGCCCTCAATTCATGCACGGTCTGCACTGGCTCTCCTAGGGCAGGGCTTTTCAACCAGTGGTACGGGTACCACCTGTGGTACATTGGCACTTGGCAGGTGGTACGCGACCATCCCAGAAAAGTGGTAGCGGGGGAGGGGAATGAGCTGAACCGGTGGCAGCACCGCACAAGCCTGAGCAGGAGATGGCTGGAGCTGCAGGGCTGTCAGGGCTCAGCGGAAGCGCCAGGATGAGCGCTTCTTCGGGACTGTCAGGGCTCAGTGGAAGCATCAGGATCAGCACCAGGCTCCAGCTGGAGCTAGCACTGATCCTGGCGCTTCTGCTGAGCCCAGAAGAAGCGCCGATCAGCTGGAATGTTGCAGCATCTCCAGGGTCTTGTGATTTACATTCAGATGCTTGGCAACTGATTCATATTTATGATGGTCACAGTGTCCCAGGTCATGTGAAGTGACCAAAACCTGCTGCAACCACCCAGCAGACGAGGGGAATAAAAACCAAACACCCCCCACCCCACCCCTGCTGCCAATCCTCAACAGAAATGCTCACAACAATGAAAACCTCGGACAGGAGGAAGAGCACCGCCGGGTGGGCAGGCAGGTGTCTTGCTCGGCTGTGGCTTGGGGGGCACTTTTTTCAGTGCCATTGTAACTTCGAACAGTCACTAAGTGAACTGTTGTAAGTCAAGGACTACCTGTGCTTCATCAGTTTTTTTCCTTTTTTTTTTTTGGTCATCAGGTTTTTGACACCTTGCTAGGCGACTGGTGGTACTCGGATGTTGCCATATCCTAAAAGTGGTACAATGGGTGAAAAGGTTGAAAAGCCCTGTCCTAGGGCCTTCCCCAGCCTCTCCCACCTCCTATGGTATCCTATACTCTTTGCCTGAGAACTGCTTCTCACTTAATGACATGCACATTTTGAGATTAAAATGTAACCTAGATTGTAGTCATGTGACACTATGCTTTATTATTACATTGCTTGGTGACTAGCAAATTCCCGGTCCCAATTGTCATTGTAACCCAGGAACTTCCAGAAGTTCTCTGCTTTTATAATTGAATATACAGTACCTTTCTCTGTGTAACTGATTTTGATCCAAGTCTAAAAATATAAATATTCCTTGAATTAATGTCCATGGTTTCCCAGTCAGTATGGTATTAGGCCATACTGTGTTGCTTTAATTAAGGTCCTTAATCACAACTGAGTTCTTACTTCCATTTGTCAGTATTGCTTTGTGACAAATGGGTTTGTGATGGTGTTATGTTCTTAAAAATCATGTAAGTAAAGTTGTATGTAACCTGAAAACTGATTCATGTTATTTAAAAGAATTACAAAAATGTTTGTAAAATATCTTTGTTCTCTTTCTATTGCTTGTTTCTTCAAATTTCCTTGAATAAAATGTATCAAGCTTTATCTGTTACATTTCAATTTCCAATATATAATTTCCTAGGAGAATTACCCAGGAATGTGGAATGCACAGTAATTATATATCACCTATGCAGTGTCCCATCTCCTGCATAATTGGTGAAACTTTCTAACTTCAGTGTTCATCATCAATGTTCCTTCCAGATAGTACTTACATTCGAAGATTGGGTGAACATATGTTAAATGGATAGTATATTAACCTTTGCTTTCCAATTATATATAGTACAATATTATTTTATTTGACTTGCTTGATTTCACACCATTTATGCAATGTATTTTAAATGTAAACATTTGCTGTGAACTCAAGTCTGCGACTTTGTCATTCTCTTTAATTGTCTTTGGGATTTTATAAGCTACACAGAGTTTAAGGGAACGGTGGCTATAACAAATGCAATTAATTGAATTAATCAAGTTAATATCTGTTCCCACAGTACACTTAATTGGTCAAAGAGGGGGCTAATGTATTGCAGAAACATGAAATGAATCAGTTGACCAGTTTCATATATCTAGTCTTCCAAAAAAAGTAGTGGAAGGAAAAAAGGATTTATATTACAGAATTGTCAAAGCCTGATAGCATAAAATATGTCTCCCAAACACTGATTAGCTGCATGCCTACTGATGCCTGGCTGGCCAAGAAGGGGTAATTGTAATCAGAAACCCTTGCTAGGACTGTATTTGTGCAAGGGTTCTAGGTATACTTGACAGATCTTGGAGAAAGTTTAAATCATTATTAAGGTTTGGTTAAGCATGTTGTAGGTCACTTCTTATGTTCCATGGCTTGGGAGACAACTGCCGCCGCAGCATTGGACCGAGTCGTGCCTTTGCGGCCTCTGACCCGACGTAGATCTCGATTGGCTCCCTGGTTTACCGAGGAGCTGAGAGAGATGAAACGTCGGAAAAGATGCCTAGAGAGATGTTGGAGGGCCAGCCGAACCGAACCCGACCAAACACAGGTTAGGATACATATTAGATCCTACCTAGTGGCGATGAGGGCGGCTAGGACTAACTACTATTCCTCGCTCATCACGTCATCAGATAACCGCCCGGCCGCCCTCTTCAGGGTGACCCGCTCCCTCCTCCAATTGAGGGGAGGGGGGGATCCCCTGGAGGGGAGGGCCGAGGACTTTGCGCAATATCTGCATGAC
>NW_015399962.1:4935-6416 GCF_001527695.2 Protobothrops mucrosquamatus
GATTTTATTTAGGGTGATTTTAAAAATAATTTTAAATAGAAACACAGCTTCTAATATTCGGTTTTTTAATCTGGTTTTATAGGGGTTTGTATTTTTATGTTTTGTATTTGTACTGTTTTTAATACGCTGTGCACCGCCCTGAGTCCTGCGGGAGAAGGGCGGTATATAAATTAAATTATAATAATATAATAATAATAATTTGTCTGTCAGGCATCTGGTTGTCTGTATTATAAAGTGCCTGATTTGCACTTGCTACATTATTAATTTTTTTTATATGTTAGGTGAAAAAAGGAATACTTGGTTGAGAGATTAATTATTTATACAGACTACAGATGGCAGCTAAGAGAGAAAGAAAATATAAACTCTTTAATAGCAATAGCACCCAGGCTTATATACCACTTCATAGTGCTTTACAGCACTCTCTAAGCAGTTTACAGAGTCAGCATATTGCCCCCAATAATTTGGGTCCTCATTTTACTGATCTTGGAAGGATGGAAGGCTGAGTCAAATCTTGAGCTGGTCAGGATCGAACCTTTGGCAGTGGGCAGAGTCAACCTGCAATTCTGCATTCAAACCACTGCGCCACCAGGGTTCCTTTAATGCATTATAGTGATCATCCAGAATTTTGAAGTTCGGATCTCATAGCCCTAAGGCCTAAGCTGGATATCTGCAGTTTTATAATGGTGAGAGCATCTTGAACTGATATAAGATAGTATATATAAATAGGAAATTCAGCAAACTTAATATTTCTGAGTTTTAATCTTAATGTTTTACCATACTGCTATAAAAATCAGAAACCTGCTGAAAAAATAGTGACTCTTCTCTAGATTTTCACTGCTGCAAACTGACATCGTGTGTGTATAGGAAAAGTTCATCCACTTCAGCAGACTGATTTCTGCTTTTACTACACCTCCCTAGTTAGTATCTTTCTAAATAATGAATCCAGCATTGCCTGTTGGTCTGTCATTCCAAAGCAATCTGCTTTGTTATTCCTCTCCAAGGCACACAAGCATTAATCACGATTGATCAATCCCCTGGAGCACTTTTCTAGGGCATGTTGCTCTGCCACAGATTGTACTTACTTTTATGGCTTTGTGTGTTGGCAGGAAATACGATGTATTTTTGTCCTCCATGCTTTACAGAGGGTAGCATTTCTGTTCCTGCTGTAACTAATTCTTGGTGCTGTCGCGGGACTGTAGTTCTATTGCTTTGGGATGACAGGATGGTGAAACAAGATTGCAGACCAGATGTTGGAAACCTTCAGAAGCCCTACACAATAGACGAGGATAATTCAGTTACTGAATTAAAGTAACTGGGTGGGTAGAAAAATAGAATTAAATTGCTTACCTTAAAAAAAATTGGATTGTTCAGTGCAATCTTTGAGTAGTAGACAGAAAATTCATTATTTCACTCAGTTTTTAATTCATGTTATTTGCTATTACAGAGTGTAATATCTTGGATAATTTAAAGAGGCAATAAAA
>NW_015399963.1:0-2578 GCF_001527695.2 Protobothrops mucrosquamatus
GAGACAGGAGGGGCACAAATCCAATCAACAGCAGGAAGAACTCATGCTAAGGGTACCCTTTCTACTTCCTCAGTTTCTACAAACTCAGAAAATTTCAGATGATCTCTTGAAGTGTTCCTTAAGTCATCTCAGCAAACTGTCCAACTCTGAACAAATGCAAGAGATTTTGTCAAGCTACAAAATCTGTAAAAGCATCACAGAAATGTGTGAGTCTGCTGCACTTAGCAAAAGGGAATGGGGAACCCCAACAAGATTGCTGAACAAGAGTCTGCCAAAGCATTATAGTGTGGAGAAATATGCAAAGAAAAAATTGTATAATGAATTAATGTACCTGTCTGCACAGCTGTGTCTTTCTGAGGAGAGAAATTAGTTTTCTTTCTCACATTTGTTTCATTATTAGTCTCTGCAAAACAGATGATGTTCTGATGATTAGGAGTCTCTAAAACCCTATTCAAGTCAATGTAATTATTCTCCTTTGTAATATCACCTAAAGAGAAGAAACGTCAAAGAATACTCCAACTCTATACTTAACATCAGTTTAATGCTGAATTTAAACCTTTGTTTTTGTCAATACTTTTAGCATAAATAGCAATAGCACTTAGACTTATATATCACTTCATAGTGCTTTATAGCCCTCTCTAAGCAGTTTACAGAGTCAGCATATTGCCCCCAACAATCTGGGTCCTCATTTTAGTGACCTTGGAAAAATGGAAGGGTGAGTCAACCTTGAGCTGGTGAGAATCGAACTGCTGGCAGTCAGCAGAATTAGCCTGCAATACTGCATTCTAACCACTGCGCCACCACAGCTCTTTTATCACTTAGTAAGGCAGGTGGAGGAGTAGGAAGAAGGAAATTACATGTATATGCATGTGCATTAACTTGTGCATACTTATGAAAATATCACCCCAATATCTGCCAATAAATGGGTCTCTTCAACCAAAAAGATGGCCCATTCTAGGTGCACAGATTACAAAAGACCAGCATTTTCATCTTTTGTTTTTTTTTAAAGAACAGTGTATGTGTAAAATAAAAGAATTCCATACAAACATACAGAAGTATATTCTAAAATGAAAAAGTGAGGTGATACTATATTGAAAAAATGTTAAGATTCTGCTTACTTGTACTTAAATTTAGTTAAAATACAGCATAAATAGGAGACTGTATTCAAAGTATTTTCCAAAACATTTTCCAAAATCTGCTGTTTGGGAATCTTTTACTATGTGTTCTAAAGATGTGTCTCACATCAAAGAACATAGAAACATATTTTAATTCATTTCTGTATTATTTTTAAGTATGATACTTACCACCACCAAGATTCTTCTGCAGTTTTGAAGTGTCATGTCCTTTCTGAGCCAAATCTTTAATTCGCTGCTCTTGCTTTAATCTTTGAGCTAATTCTTGAGCTTTTTGCATTGTTTGATACAACTCATTTGTTTTAAGGGCCATGATTTCCTAATAGGATAAAAAAGTATAGATACTCAGCAAAAGCATACTGTAAAAATAAATACTAAACCTATTTAAAACACTATCTATTTCTGTTTGTATGTTATAAGATTTTTTAAAAAAAGACTCTGTATGAGTGTCTGAAAGAGATAAAGTATTTTTAAAGATTTTTCTAATGCGATGCTGCCAAGAAAAGTAGATGGTAAATAGCAACTAGAAGTGAAAAAGGGACAAACAGAACTGAGAAACTAAATGAGAAATATATCAGAACATTATCCTGAGCACGGCAATAAACCTCTCTATGAATGCACATACACATCATGAGCTTAGCAATCAATGATTCAAGGAAGAGGATCAAACAAGAAAGTTGTTTTTATTACAAATGTGGAACATGCTTTTATAATACAAAGCGTCACCTATTACAGAATCTAGAAATCTAGTCATATTTATCAGTCAGCACCAGGGTTTAAACCCTGTATCTCTTTCTCTTGCCCATATGTAGTAATAGATTTTTGCCATCTGTTTTTAAGTCTCGAATATTGCACAGTGTTTTGATAAGTTTTGTTTGGGCTTAATTCTGGCCTTGCTAACCTGAGTCCTCACTGAACAAGCAAACAAGGACAAAAACATAAATAAAGAATTCAGGAATAGCTTGTTGCTTAAGTGGAATTTTTTCAATTTCACCTAATCTTTGATATTTCTTCAACCTGAGGGTAAATAAACCCAGCTTAAACAGAAACCTATCAGATAGGCATAAATAATATTTTGGCCCAATCCTATGAAGATTTCTTAATAATTTTTTAAAATCTCTCCAATCCCTGCAATTTCACCAAACTTTATCCTAAAGTATCTTCAGAGCTACAAAGCCATTGAATCAGAGCCCTTCTCTTCACTGTGCTTTTTAATAAACAGAAAGTTCTCATCTGCACCAAATATCACTTATCTGAGGCTGATGTGGATTGCTAGTTTATTGCCATGGAACATGTGAATGTTTACCTCTTTTTGTTTCTGCTTTAGCAGATCATCTTCAAACTGTTTCTTCATCAATTCCTGTTCTCTGGCAAGCCGGCGCTCTTCTTCTTGTTCTTCCAGCCTTCTTTGTTCCTCTTCCATCTGTTTCTTCTTTCGCTTTTCT
>NW_015399963.1:4944-6416 GCF_001527695.2 Protobothrops mucrosquamatus
CGCCCCTGGCCCGTTTCCTAGGCGACCCTGCCCGAGCAAGAAGCGGCAGAGAATCCAGAGGCTCTCACGCCGGCGCCCTCAAAGCCAAACGTGGGCGTGGCCAGGTTTGGGTGGGGGCGTGGCCAGGTTTGGGTGGGGGCGTGGCCAGGGGAGGGAGGTGAGTTCCACCACCTTTTCTCTGAGAAAAAAAGCCCTGATAACTACAATTCATTTATTGAAAGAACAGTTTTATAGATTATGCTAGTTAATGCCTGGTTGCAACCTGGAAGGAAAAGTTTAGGCAATCACCTGGCTTTTTGATTTGGCTCTGAAATATAGTTTCCAACTGCTTTTCCTGGAATCTCTATCTCTGTCGGCGTGAGACAAGACAAAGGTGAAGTTGTACAAGCTGTATGGTCCTGGGAATGCTGTATAGCCTCAGGAGTCTTTTGATATGTTGTATTTAAAGGATATTGTGCAAATGAATTCATATGATTCTTGAAAGAATCAAAATGCATTGTCCATTTGTCATGCTCTTCACCCTAAAGAAATACAAAGAAAATAGTATTTATATATATGTCCACATTTTCTCTTATGAAGCTCAAGCAAAAGTATTAGGTGCACAACAGAAGCACAGAACAGCGTGCTTAGCTGTTAGACTGAAGCTCAGAAGCTTTCTTAAACGTTGGACTATTAGGGATCAGCCCTATTATTTAGGTACCTTGCAAGGACTGATCAATATAGATAAATAGGGAGACCAAGTTAGGATCCCACAAATCTAAATTAGATTTCAGAATATCACTGGGAACTGACCCAAGGAACAGATCAATCCAAATGCTTTGTCTCTATCAATTGTTCCATAAATTTGGATGTCTGAAGTGACAGCAGGAGGCCAGTCAGAAAGAGGCTCTGAAATTATGGGCAAGAGATCTGAATCTCTAAAGTGGATATTAAATAGGGCCATAGAAATATTCATCCCCCATCTTAAGTGGACTGAACACTCTGCCTAATCTGGGGGAACTGTTTTGATAATTTATAACCAAAATACTGGGACTTTTCAGATGGCTTGTGCCAATTTCTTCCAAATAGCCTTTTGTATTTCCATTTTTCTTTTTCCATAGGGCTATACTTGTTTCAGGACACAGATGTAAAGAATGTTCATTAGTGAGCTTCAGGGTCTTGGATGCTCCAACAACTTTGACTAGTTATGAGGCATATTTTGTTGAACCCAGGAGACAGGGAATTAGGACTGAATTAGTATAATTAAGTTATTAGTATAATTAGTATAATATTTTAAGTATAATATTACATCTCAAAAATTCCAATGAAATATATTAGCCTATATAGGCATCCTTCACAGACTGTTTGAATTCAGAAATGTTTCATGTATTGACAAACTGTTTAGAAGCATTTATAGATTTCACTGGACCATTTCTTTGGAGGGTTCTTAAACTGAGAAACCAAGATTATGTATGATAGTTGGAATCTTTATT
>NW_015399964.1:0-3046 GCF_001527695.2 Protobothrops mucrosquamatus
AAACAGTTCTGCTTTCTCCCTGTTGCCTGTTATTTCCTTGCCATCTTCTTTCTTTAGTGGACCTACAGTTTCCTTGACTTTTTTCTTGTTGTTAATATGTTGGAAGAAACTTTTTTATTATCCATTATTTCTGTTGCAAGTCTTTGTTCGTTCTAAGCCTTTGCTTTCCTGACTTCATCTTTGCATGTTCTGGCTGTCTGCTGATAATCGACCTTAGTTATGTGCCCCTGTTTCCATTTTTTGTATTTGTCCTTTTTGTCTTTCAGTTTGTCAGAGAGATCTTTATACAGCCATGCTAGTTTCTTTTTGAATTTCTTGTTTTTCTTTTTCAGTGGTATTGTGCTGGACTGGGCTTTTATGATTGCATTTTTCAGAGTTTCCCACACTTCTTGGGTTATTTTCCCCTTTAGGATTTTCATCCATGGGATCTTTCCTAGGTTCTCTCTGAGTTTGTTAAAGTCAGCTTTTTTGAAGTTCAAGACACTAGTTGGATTGTTTTCTGTTGCTGGTGTTTACATTATATTAAATTCCAGTATGATGTGGTCACTTTCGCCCAAGGTTCCGGCAACTTCAACTCCCTCTATCACTTCTTCTCTATTAGTTAGAATTAAGTCCAGTATGGCTTTATGTCTGGTTCCCTCCTCCACCTTTTGGATGACAAAGTTGTTGGCTAGGTTGGTCAGGAATCTATTTGATCTCCCGCTCACTGCAGAGTTTGTCTCCTAGTTGATATCTGAATTGTTGAAGTCTCCCATTACTACTACGATATGCTTCCTACATACATTTGTTAATTGGTTGGCAAAAAATTCATCTATTTCTTCTGATTGGTTGGGTGGCCTGTAATATACACCTATGGTAATGTCACTTTTTTCTCTTTTATATTGACCCATATACATTCTGGAGAGATTTTATCTTGGATCAAGTGCATGTCTGTAGATATGTAGTGTTCTCTTACATATAGTGCAGCTCCCCATCCTCTTTTTGTAGATCTGTTTCTTTTGAACAGTTTGTATCCATCCATCAGTCCATTCCATTCATGGGTTTCGTCCCAGCAGGTTTCTGTAATGCCAACCATGTCATACTCTTCCTCGTGTACTATTGCTTCTAGTTTGCCCTATTTGTTCCCCAAGCTTTGAGCATTTGTATATAAGCATTTAAGACTTTTATGCCTGTTCGTGGGTATATTTCCTGCATCTCCTGATTGTTGTTTGGGTTTTTCTTTTTTCTTGTCTCTGCCTACCTCATTGTTTGATTTGTTTTCTTGGGATTTATGATTGGTTTTGGGTTCTAGAGATTCTAAAGATTTTAGTTTAAAGCCCTCCTGATGAGTTTGGCCAGTCTTTTTCTGAGTACATTTTCCCCTGTTTTTGTAAGGTGCAACTCATCCCTTGCCAAGAGTCCTTTGCGTAGGAAATGCAGTCCATGATCCAGAAAACCAAAGTTTTCTTGGTAACACGGAGCCTTTAGCGAATAGGTTATTTCTAGAATTCTTTTTTCCCTCAATGGGTGTAGGCCTTTCATTGGGAGTATGGATGAGAACACTACTTGTGCTTCTTAACTTTATTGCCTAGTTGTTTGTAAACACTCACTATTGTACTCAGGTTCTTTGTTGTGTCATTCATCCCAATGTGGAGGAGGAGGAGGAAAGGGTAGTAATTAGTAGGCCTAATTATTTTGGTTAAGTTCTCTGCCACATCTTTGATTTTTGCTCCAGGGAGACAACATACTTCCCTGGATTGTATGTCTGGTCTGCAGATGGATGATTTAGTTCCTTTGAGGATAGAATCTCCTATTACCAACACTCACTTTCCTTTTTGGGGGGTTGCAATCTGGAGTGATTTTCTGTTTATCTCTGGTGTGTTTATTGATGTGACTTTTTAAGGGATATTTGAAGTGACTTTTTTAGGGCTATTCGAAGTTGTTTCTTTGCTAGGTGTCTGCATGTTTTCTTTGAGGGGGAGGTTGTAGATCTTCATGTTTCCATCTAAGGGGAGAAATTGATTGCTCAGTTTTAGTGAGGCTGTTTCTGGTTGGGTTGTTGGGCAGAAGAAGTTTGTTAGTTGTATGCTGCTTCTTTCTTTGAGTATTGTGTTTCCTTCTATGTGTGACATACCTCCATTTGTCTTCCTCCAAGGGTTTATCAATAGGATCAAATCCTCTGGGAGTTATTTGTTCATTAATTGGTTCAGTTTGGTATCCTTAAAATGTTTTGCTGGCTGAGAATCTAAATGATTTATAATCAGTGTTAGATTGCATAATACAACAAGAAGTTCAGATTTGAAAAATAATGTCTTGAAGACCCAGGTAGTTATGTTTGACAGAGAAAAATGGGGTGAACAATTGCAAGTTATTCATAAAGGGAAAGAATTGAGAGCAAATAGATAAATTTGTATACCCTGGTAGAATGATTAGTAAAGATGGATGGAGAAATTTTAAAATGTGGAAATAATGATAGAAAGGTCATGAGTAGTCTATTATGAGAGATGAACATTTATCAAAATAGTACACATGGCTGTGTATAATGTTATAGTTTTGTCCACTTTGTTACTGTACATGGAAGTATTAGGTATGTCAGAAGAAACAGAAATAAGCCAAAGAAAGTAAAATTAATTATTTAAGAAATGACTGTAATAAAGTACTGAATGTTGATTCACATCAGAATTCACAGGAGTGATCAATATGAAAGTGCACTTAGGTGGTTTTATTATTTATTTATTTATTTTATTTATTTTATTAAATTTATATCCCGCCCTTCTCCTTGCGGACTCAGGGCAGCTAACAATCGAATAAAAATACACAGATAACATTACAAGATTAAAATTAATTAAAAGGAAATATTTAACTGTAATCTAATTAAAATATAATTAAAACCCCCTCTAAAAATTTCCCCTAGGCCAGTCCTGCAAGCTGGAATAACCATGTCTTAAGGGCGCGGCGGAAGGAAGGGAGATCAGGGATCACCCTGATCTCTGGGGGTAGTTCATTCCAGAGGGTGGGAGCTCCCACAGAGAAGGCCCTCCCCCTTGGGGTCGCCAGCCGGCACTGT
>NW_015399964.1:5248-6415 GCF_001527695.2 Protobothrops mucrosquamatus
GGTGGGCACAGATCAACAAGGGGAACTCCCCCTTCTATGCCCAACCAGGTCTCGGTGATACCTGCCAGGTCCGCTCCCCCCTCATGAATAAGTTCTTGGATGAGGGGGGCCTTATTCACCATGGACCTGGCATTGCACAGCATCAGCCGATGGTCCCGGGCCTGAGGATCTGAGGTCCCTGGAAGTCGAGTAGAGCTCTGAGGATCGGAGCACCCACAAGCTTGTAAGCAGCGTGTGCGTGCTCCCAAAACCCGATTATATAGAACAATAAAGATGAAATTTCTATCTCTTTATCTGTCTTTCTATGAAAGAAGAATCAATGAGTCAAGAAGAATGGGGAAATCCACAAGGTTGTAATTGGATGCAATTAGTCCTGAAAAAGAAAGTGGTGAGAAGTTTAAAAAAATACAGACAGGAAGTTGAACAACTAGCTTTGTGGTGCAGCTGGAACAATCTTGAACTGAACACACTCAAAACTGTAGAAATGATAGTAGATTTTAGGAGAAGCCTTCCTATTCTACCACCTCTTGCAATACTAGACAACACAGTATCAACAGTAGAGACCTTCACATTTCTAAGTTCTATAATCTCTCAAGACTTAAATTGGACACCTAAAGTCAAAAATGTCATCAAAAAAGCAGAACAAAGAATGTTCTTCCTGCGCCAAGTCAGAAAGCTCAGACTGCCCAAATAGCTGCTAACACACTTCTATGAAGGAATTATTGAGTCTGTCATATTCACCTCTATAACTGTCTAGTTTGGGACTGCAACCAAACAAGGCAGACACAGGCTTCAATGGATAGTTAGAACTGCAGAAAAAAAAAAATACTATCAGCCTGCCTTCCACTGAGGACTTGTATAGTGCACAAGCCAGAAAGAGGGCTGTGAAAATATCTACAGACCCCTCACATCCTGGACATAAACTGTTTCAACTTCTACCCTCAAAACAATGCTATAGGGCATTGCACGCCAAAACAACTAGACACAAGGACAGTTTTTCCCCACATATCATCACTCTACTAAACAACTAATTCCCACAACATTGTCAAACTACCTAGTAAGACTGTATTACTATTATCCTTCTCACCCTTCCTTATCTTCTTATGACTATAACTTTGTTGCTTGTATCTTATGATTTATATTAATTGTTTTATTTAATATCCTAGT
>NW_015399965.1:0-6415 GCF_001527695.2 Protobothrops mucrosquamatus
AAAGTAATATTATTTATTTTAGTTCATTTATCCATGAAGATAGTAGTAGTATAGTATAGTATAGTAGTAGTAGTAAGAAGATAGAAAAAAAATGATACCAAAACGGAAACGGGGAGAAATCAAAGTAATATTATTTATTTTAGTTCATTTATCCATGCAAGGAGGCTTCTACTGCCATACACAGGACAACTTTTGAGCGTCCCCCGTTTATGAACTTTTGGGAGAGGATTGTCACGAGAAAAGGGAATTCTGAAATAAGCAGAGGCTGCTGTTATTGTTGTTGTGATGATGATTATTATTATTATTGTTTCGGCCCGGGTGCGATCAGCATCAAATCTCTCGACTGGAAAAAAAAGGAGAAAAAAAAGACTTGAGAGTCTTTTAAAGTCGGGTCTTCAAGGAAACAACCCAGCTCTGAGAGACCCCCCCCCCAGTTCAACTCAGAAGCTACACATATTCCCTTTTGTCAAGACGGAGACAGGCAAGTATCTTTGGCTGTTGGGCATTCCCCCCCCCCAAACAACGTTCTACAAAGTACCCCTGAATAAGGTTAGGAGGAGAATAATGTTATTAGCGTTTTATTTCCAGCGTCTTACACTTAAGAAGCAAAGTGCAGAGGGGGGGGAACAGATGCATTATGTACCCGGGAGTGTGCACACAGACGGAGAGAGACACACCAACCCAACACACACACGCACGGAAATGCTTTTGTTGTTCTTGTTGTTGGCACCATCAATTTTCAATCTTAACTTCTTAATTGAATGGCCGGGGGGGGGGGAGTGAGTAAACTGTGCTCCAGCAGCTTTATATACTGTATATATATATAATGAAATATATATATATCACGAAGAGCACCATTGGGTACCCGTGACCAGGATGAAGTGACGGTCCACGGATTATATTTAAACAGGTCAATTTTTAAAAGAGGAGGAAAGTGTGTGTGTGGGGGGGGGGAAATAACCCTGGCATGCTATTGTATCTGGACCTGAGAAAACATTTGATAATAAAAGGAGGGAGGCTATTACGCTCCCCGCTTCAGGCTCTATCAAGCAAGAAATTCCCATCTTCGCAACATCGCTGCAAGGAGAAGAGTTCCTCAAAGGGGGCCGAAGTCCAGCAGGTTACAATTCGAGCGTCAGCTCCCTTTTGACCGTCCCAGGCAAACGTCCTGTTCTCCATCAAAGGACACATGTCACAGTTCAGCTGAACTGGACGCCATGATGTCCACTATGCAGGAAAGAAACCAATACTTAAGTATCTGAGGGGCGGCCACAAGGCAGAGGGGGTCAGGTTGTTCACCAGAGCACCAGAGGGCAGGATGAGAAACAATGGCTGGAAACTCATCAAGGGGAGAAGCAACCTGGAATTAAGGAGAAACTTCCTGACAGTGAGGACAATCAACCAGTGGAACGGCTTGCCTCCAGAAATCGTGGGCGCTCCATCACTGGAGGTTTTTAAGAAGAGATTGGACAATCACCTGTCTGAGACAATATAGCAGTGGTGGCGAACCTATGGCACGCGTGCCAGAGGTGGCACTCGGAGCCCTCTCGGTGGGCACGCATGCTGTTGCCCCAGCCACGCCTCCCCCCTGCGGCCCCTTCCTCACCAACAGCCCCACTGGAGCAGAGTCGCCACCGGGTGCGGCCCGCACATAGCAGCGCAGCCGAGGACATAGCCAGGCAGCAGGGACAAGACTCCACCCTTGCGCCCCATAGCATGCAGATGATGCTGCGAGGTGTGGACGGAGGGTGTGGCTGCCATGGTGCTGCAGGGCTGCCTGGGCAATCTGCAGGCCATGGAGGTGGTGCGTGTCCCTGCGGGCAGGCGGGGCAGGAGGTGGGTGGGGGCAGAACCGGCAGGGTGGGAGGTGGAGTGGGGGCGGTGGGCGGTTTTTGGGTACTCGGTCTCTAAAATGTTCGCCATCACTGCAATATAGGTTCTCCTGCTCGAGCAGGGGGCTGGACTAGAAGACCTCCAAGGTCCCTTCCAGCTCTATTCTATTCAATTGCACTAGATCAGATTGTTTAAACGAAATATTGAGACTCTCGAAGGAGTGCAGAGAAGAGCAACAAAGATGATTAGGGGACGGGAGGCTAAAGCATATGAAGGACGGTTGCAGGAATTGGGGATGTCCAGTGAGGGATCCTTGGTGCTCTCCGAGCTTGCTTGTTTTCTTGCAGACCTTTCATTACCCAAACTAGGTTAGGGGTGATGTGATAGCAATCGTCCAATATCTCAGGGGCTGCCACGAAGAAGAGGGGGTCGAGCTATTCTCCAAAGCACCTGAAGGTGGGACAAGAAGCAACGGATGGAAACTCATCAAGGAGAGAAGCAACCTAGAACTAAGGAGAAACTTCCTGACAGTGAGAACAATTAACCAGTGGAACAACCTGCCTCCAGAAGTTGTGATTGCTCCAACACTGGAAATTTTGAAGAAGAGACTACTACTACTACTACTACTACTACTACTACTACTATTATTATTATTATTATTATTATTATTATTATTATTATTATTATTATTATTATTATTATTATTATTATTATTATTATTATTATTATCTTTTTTATTCATTAAACATGAACCTCAGTCAACTGAACATTCAAATTATTATTATTATTATTATTATTATTATTATTATTATTAGTAGTAGTAGTAGTAGTAGTAGTAGTAGTATTAAACTAATGATAAGGATATTTGAGGTCATTATCCAATAAATAGTGATGAAGACATGCAGAAAAGCGAAACAGGATTTCCAAATGCTGAAGTGGACCAAGACATGCCACGTCCCACATATAAATCAATCGTCCTTATCCTCATTTTCCTTATCCGCTCAGTGGAGGAGAAAATTATTGGGTAAGTAAGAAAGGACTTAGTTCTCTCTTCAATCCAGGCAGTCCTCAATTTACAGCAACTCATTTAGGGACCATTCGGAGTGACAACGGCACTTAAAAACGTGACTTTTTCACCCTTAACGACCGTTGCAGCATCCCCGTCCTTACCTGATCAAAAATTCAGGTGTTGGCAACTGACTCATATTCACGACGGCTGTCGTGTCCTGGGATTATGGCATCCCTTTAGGTGAGCTTCTGATAAGCAACGTCAAGGGGGAAATCCGATTCGCTTAACAACCTTTTTACAAACTTAACAATGCAATGACTCACTTAACAACTGTGGCAAGACATGTCGTCAAAGGGGGCGAAATTCACTTAACGACTATCTCTCTTGGCAACAGAAATTTGGGGCTCAGTTGTGCCCCAAATTTCTATTGCCAAGCAAGACAGTCTCAGGGGCTGCCCCAAAGAAGAGGGAGTCAAGCTATTCTCCAAAGCACCAGAAGGCAGGACAAGAAGCAACGGATGGAAACTCATCAAGGAGAGAAGCAATGTGGAAATAAGGAGAAATTTCCTGACAGTGAGAACAATTAATCAGTGGAACAGCTTGCCACTAGAAGTTGTGAATGCTCCAACACTGGAGGTTTTAAGAAGAGACTGGACAGTCATTTGTTCGAAATGGTATAGGGTTTCCTGCCTGATCAAGGGGGTTGGACTAGAAGACCTCCAAGGTCCCTTCCAACTTTATTATTATTATTAAGTAAATTTGGCCCCCTTTGAGGAGGACTTCCTACACATGGAAGACAAGGAAGTTTTCAGATTTTTTTTTCCTGCTTCGTAGTTTAAACATCCAGAGGCTTCGCCACACACACACACACACACACACACAAACAGCATAAATCACTGTCACAGTTAAGAGCCATCGGTAAAGTACACTTTGGCCTCAGGTAGCACTTTGCTTTTTGCTGACATTTTAGGGGTGGCTGCTTTCAAAAGCAGCAGGGAACGTTTTGAGAACATTGTCTGGTTTCATTTCTCCCCAAATGGCCGTTTCTTATCGCTCCGAGCCATCGCGCAAACATGCCAGGGTGTTGGACGGCGGATTTTTTTTTTTAAAGCTTGTCTTCAGAACAGTTTCTTACACTTGACTTTGGCCTTCCATGCGGGACAACCGGTTTCGTGATTCGCAAAGGTCTGTAAACTCCGTGCGAGTTATTGACCTAAGATACGGTGTGCGATTGTGCAAACGGAGAATACTCCTGCTTGTTAATAAGTGACCCATAGGTAGGGGGTCTCGATTCAACGTTCGCTGCCAAAAAAACAAACGAGCTGAAGGAGGAAGTGGAGCAGGATGGGTGAAATTCACAAGCCAAGGGACACTTTTAACTCCATTGCATCCGTTGTGGGTCAGGATGAGTGCAGGAAGTCCAAAGGGACATGACTCGCTGCATTATTTAACCTGAAAAGCCTAAGGCAGGGTTTTCCAAGCTTGGCAAACTTTAAGATGTGTGGACTTCAACTCCCAGAATTCCCCAGCTGGCCATGCCGGCTGGGGAATTCTGGGAGTTGAAGTCCACAAGTCTTCAAATTGACCTAGGTTGGGAAACCCTGCCTTAGGTTTTTCAGGTTAAATGGCTGGCTGGGGAATTCTGGGAGTTGAAGTCCACAAGCAGTGTTCCAATATCTCAGGGGCTGCCCCAAAGAAGAGGGAGTCAAGCTATTTTCCAAGGCGCCTGAAGGCAGGAGAAGAAGCAACGGGTGGAAACTAGTCAAGGAGAGAAGCAACCTAGAACTAAGGAGAAACTTCCTGACAGTTAGAACAATTAACAAGTGGAACAACCTGCCTCCAGAAACTGTGAATGCTCCAACACTGGAAGTTTTTAAGAAGAGACTGGACAGCCATTTGTCCCAAATGGTATAGGGTTTCCTGCCTGAGCAGGGGGTTGGACTAGAAGACCTTCAAGGTCCCTTCCAACTTTACTATTATTATTACTATTACTATTACTATTACTATTATTATTATTATTATTATTATTATTATTATTATTATTATTATTATTATTATTATTATTATTATTATTATTATTATTATTATTATTATGTCTTCAAATTGACCTAGGTTGGGAAACCCTGCCTTAGGTTTTTCAGGTTAAACGGCTGGCTGAGGAATTCTGGGAGTTGAAGTCCACCCGTCTTAAAGCTGCCAAGGTTGGGAGGTTTGAAATGGTTACTCCGATGCCAGTTTCAAAACAGCAGCCACCGCAGTTTCTGCTTCCACTTCCACTCCTCCTAGAATTTGGTCTGGGAATTCATTGTCCAGCATTTCTCCACCTCTGCTGTTTTTCAAAGGTGAGAAGCTGTCACGCTGAACGATTGTCCGTTGCTCTGAAGAATGGACTCGGCCGATCCCGTTCTTCTCCTGTCTTTATAATCCAGGAGTAGAGAGACAAGCCTTCCATAGAGAGGCACTCTCTGACTTTGGCGTCAAGAGTTCAATACACTTTCAAGCAAATCGGAGAAGGAGGGCTCCCTTGGTTAACCATTTGTCCGACTCCCCCACAATGCCGCTGAAGGGACATCTTTGCTTTTGATGAGGTTAACGCAGGACAGGCCAAGCTCTTCCTCCTTCACATTCTGCTGTGGGCTGATTGTGTTAAATGGACCTCTGCACCTTTTCACGAGCTGGTATACTTTCTTAGATACCACTGGACTTGTGGGCTGAATGTACACTTATAATAATAATAATAAAGTTGGAAGGGACGTTGGAGGTCATCTAGTCCAGTGGTGGTGAACCTATGGCACGGGTGCCAGAGGTGGCACTCAGAGCCCTCTCTGTGGGCCTGTGCGCCGTCGCCCCAGTCCTAGGCCTTCAGCTGGCTTTTATAAAACCTTTTCGCTTTACGCCTCCGGCGCCGTGTGCAAAAAAAAAAAAAAAGGTTCAATCAGTCAATTTCAACTTCTCACGGGAAAAAAAAGATCTTGCAAAGTTGGAATTGATTGATTGAACTTTTTAGTCCCACCCAGTCTGCCGTTACCACTCCAGCCACGCCCACCCAACTGGCCACACCCATCCGGCACTCGACGATGCATAAGTGGGTTTTGGGTTGCAGTTTGGGCACTCGATCTCCAAAAGGTTCGCCATCACTGATCTAGTCCAACCCCCTGCTCAGGCAGGAAACCCTATACCATTTCAGACAAATGGCTGTCCAGTCTCTTCTTAAAAACTTCCAGTGTTGGCGCATTCACCGCTTCTGGAGGCAGGTTGTTCCACTGGTTAATTTTTCTAACTGTCAGGAAGTTTCTCCTTAGTTCCAGGTTGCTTCTCTCCTTGATTAGTTTCCATCTGTTGCTTCTTGTCCTGTCTTCAGGTGCTTTGGAGAGTAGCTTGACTCCCTCTTCTTTGGGGCAGCCCCTGAGATACTGGAACACTGCTGTCATGTCCCCCCTCGTCCTTCTCTTCATTAAACTAGACACGCCCAATTCCAGCAACCGTTCCTTATATGTTTTAGCCTCCAATCCCCTGATCATCTTTGTTGCTCTTTTCTGTACTCTTTCTAGAGTCTCAACATCTTTTTTACAT
>NW_015399966.1:5271-6415 GCF_001527695.2 Protobothrops mucrosquamatus
CTGACCCAAAGTTACCCGGCTGACCTGATGAGACTAGAACTCAAAGCCTCCCAGTTTGTAGCCTGGTATCTCAACCACCACACCAAATTTTATTGGTAAGCCAGGGCTTACATCTATCTATCTATCTATCTATCTATCTATCTATCTATCTATCTATCTATCTATCTATCTATCTATCTATCTATCTATCTATCTATCTATCTATCTATCTATCTATCTATCTATCTATCTATCATCTATCTATCTATCTATCTATCTATCTATCTATCTATCTATCTATCTCTATATTTATCTATCTCTATATGTCTCTCTATCTATCACCTGTCTGTCTATCTATGAACAAGTTTGGTGTAGTGGTAAGGCATCAGGCTAGAAATTGCCTTAGACATGAAGCCAGATAGTTGACTTTGGGCCAATCACTCTCTTTCAGAAATAGGAAGGAGGCAATGACAAACCATTTCTGAAAAACCTTGCTAAGAAAACTGTAGGGATTTGTCCAGGAGATTTCTGAGAATCAGAAACAAATGAACAGCATAAAAAAATGTAAATGGTGATTTGATTTTCTGCAGGCAGGATGTGATACATCAATGCTTTTGAGCTGCTTTTATAGGAGCAACTGACCATTTAGAAAACAAAAGCAATGATATGACTAAGAGGTCCTTAAATACTGGAATTAGTGGCCTTAAAGACTGGTTCTCCAGAATGAAATCCTGCACTCCCAATAGCACTACTTACAGGTTGCTCTTCTTCATTCACTGTCTCTAAATTAGCTTTAATTAAATCTAATGGGATTACTCCAGGAATGATCTGAACTACAGGTAGTCTTCAACTTATGTCCAGAAATGGAAACAGAATTTCTGTCATAAATCATTGTGCTTGTAAACCAGTTGCCAAGCCCCAGAATTGCAATCACATGACCACAGGGTTGCTATTTTTTTTTTTTAATTTAGATTTATATCCCGCCCTTCTCCTTGCGGACTCAGGGCGGCTAACAACCGGATAAAAATACAAAAATATCACACTACAGATTAAAAAGTTAATTAAAAGGGAAATATTAGTAATTGGTCTAATTAAAATTATAATTAAAACCCCCTCTAAAAGTTTCCCCTAGGCCAGTCCCGCAAGCTGGAATAACCATGTCTTA
>NW_015399967.1:0-6415 GCF_001527695.2 Protobothrops mucrosquamatus
GTACTTTGGTTTTGGAGGTGAATCTCTTGGGGCTAAATGGATGAGGTACAATTCTATGGTTTATCAAACAGTAGCCACGGGAATACGAAAGTTAAACTGGGAGTATGACCCTGAAGGAAACTGGTCAATTTCGTCTGATTTGTGAGAACCTTTTGTTAAAAGTTTAAAAAGAGAGAAGCAACCTAGAACTAAGGAGAAACTTCCTGACAGTTAGAACAATTAACCAGTGGAACAACCTGCCTCCAGAAGCTGTGAATTCTCCAACACTGGAAGTCTTTAAGAAGAGATGGGACAACCATTTGTCTGAAATGGTGTAGGGTTTCCTGCCTGAACAGGGGGTTGGACTAGATGACCTCCAAGGTCCCTTCTAACTTTATTATTATTATTATTATTATTATTATTATTATTATTATTATTATTATTATTATTATTATTATTATTATTATTATTATTATTATCTTTTATTCATTAAACATGAACCTCAGTCAACTGAACATTCAAATTGGCTGGCGCTGATGGTTGGCACGGGTTGCTACCAGCATATTATTATTATTATCATTATCATTATTATTTCCTTACATAGATTACAGCTAAGCTAGAATGTCACATTTTGCTTGCTCCTCATCTAGGAAGAGTAGGCTAGAAAGTCCAGAGCAGATTTGACAAGTACAAATGGTCCTCGGTTTATGACCATAATTGAGCCTGGAACATTGCATCATTAAACGGGTCACCAGAGCTGTGGGTGGTGCAGTGGTTAGAATGCAGTATGGCAGGCTAACTCTGCCGACTGCCCACAGTTTGATCCTGAGCGGTTCATGGTTGACTCAGCCTTCCATCCTTCCGAGGTTGGTAAAATGAGGACCCAGATTGTTGGGGGGGGGAATAGGCTGGCTCTGTAAACCGCTTAGAGAGTGCCGTAAAACACAATAAAGCAGTATATAAGTCTAAGTGCTATCGGTATTGCTGCCCTGTGACCAGACCTGATTTTACGACATATTTGTGGCAGTCGTTAATAGAACACAATGCTCATTTTAACTAATCTATTTTATCAAATGGGCGGGTTTTGACAGAAGCCAGAAACAAATGCTGGAAACTGGCAAAACCCGTCAAAAATCACCATGACAGGATGCTACCAATGACCATAAAGGTGAACTGGCTGCCAAGCATCCAATATGTGAAAATGCGATTGCAGGGTGTGCGTGTGTTTGGCTGTCATAACTTTGAAATCAGGTTGTAAGTAGGTTGCATGGAGTCCGTCAAAAGTCGATGATTACCAGTACTAAGTTTTGGATACATGACTATAGTCCTGACAGAATTGGGCTCCAGGTTTTTCTATTTAACTACTACCCTATCAACAATGTTAAAAAAAGGTGCCAGTTAAGATAAGAAAAAAATATTCTAAGCATTCCTAGTTTCCCTATCCACAGGCCAGAGAGAGATATCAAGGAATTTCTCCCTAATATCTTCAGCTCTAAGTAAAGCAGCTGGGACCAAAACCTCTTGGCCTTTTCATATCAAAATATGCTATTCAGCTCAAACTTAATTCTTTACATGGGAGATTTTTTTTTTCCATCTCCAAATCCAGTGTATTTCTCAACGGCTCATTTTAACTTGGCTCAGTTGCCTTTTTTTAGGGCAGATTCCTGAATTTGTAGTATTAAGGTGATGGGAAAGATCAGCCTTATTTGAAATTCAGGGCCTTGTGATGCCACTAAATATGAGAACCCCTTTCATAGTGGCAGTGTTATTATGACATGCCGGGTTTTGTATCCGTGTAACACAGCTTTTTAAAAATTTATCTTTTATGTGTTTATGTAGTTTATTCACTACTTTGGATTTCTTATTTTAAAGGGCTGACATGATTAATTATTATTAGACCAAGTCATTGCCTAATTTACTTAAAGCCTTGCCCTAACTCTTTTCCTTGGACATTGATCTTGATAAAAAGAACTCAGTGACTTTGTAGATTGTCCTTGACATACGACTGGTTGCATAAATTACCATTTGTGATTACAACAAACTTCAGAAAAGCTACTTAGGACCCATCCTCAAGGTTGCAACTGCTGCAATCCACCACCTCCTTATATTTACAACCGGTTGCAGCGTCCTAGGTTTATTGGACTACAATTTGCAACTTTTTCGCTGTTTTCCAGAAGAAAACAGGAAAAAACACCCATTGGCTATGCCGGATTTGCTTAATGATTGCATGGTGACTTGCTTTACAACCATTGTAAAAGTGGTCATAAAATTGAGTCAGGTCAAATGGTGACTAGATTTACGACTGCAACGACGTATGACCGAAATTCCAGCCTCAGTTGTGGTTGTAAGTTGAAGACTACCTCTAGTCTATGCTCTTAGGAAGTTAGGGAAAGCTTAGATGTATCTTTTAACTTCTCTCTCTGCAGGTCATTTTCAAGGTACTAGACCCTGCTGTGAAAGTAGAAAACCCCTACAGCCAGGAAATCCAAGGTATGGCTTCAATGGGTAGTAAGGAAAAATTGCTTCTGAGAATTGAAAAGAAATGTTGCTAAGGGTTAAATAAGGTTGCCAAGGCTTTAGATACTGACACCTAGTTATGCTTTCAATTGTAGCAAAAATCTTAGCTTGAATATAGGATTAGGGTGGAGATTTGTTCTCCAAGCTTGTGGGTTGGTTTCCGAACGCTTCATTATCAAGCTAGGTACCAAGTTTTCCTGAAAGTAAGGCCTACCTCAAAAATAAGCCCTAGCCTAGCTTGATTTTTGTGGATGGGCCTAATATAAGCCCTATCCCAAAAATAAGCCCTAGTTTTGGGGCGAGGCACACACCTAAAAATCAAGCTGGGGCGGGGGCATGGATCTGCCCCATGCACCCCACACCCACTTACCTTGCCGCCAGGCCTCTTCTCGTTGACCCACTTTTTCTGCGGCGTCTTCTGCAGCAAGGCCTGCATTTCGCAGTCGGAGGCCTTTCCAGGAAGGCCGCTGCAGCTGAAAATCGAGCTATGGAGTCATTCCATAGCTCGGTTCTGCAAGAGATCTGCAGCTGAGGACTGAGCTATGGATTGAATTCATAGCTCGGTACTTGTCTGCAGAGGCCTTCTTGGAAAGGCGTGACTGCAAAAGGCAAGCTGGAATGCAGCCGCAGCATTAAGCTGCTCCTTTGGGCCAAGAAGAAGTGGGCCAGCTGGGTGGGGCTGTCGGTGCCGGAGGGGCGTAAAACATCCCCCAAAAGTAAGACTTGGTGCATCTTTTGGAGGCAAAAAAATAAAATAAAATAAGACGGGGTCTTATTTTCAGGGAAAATAAGGAAATTCACAGGAATTTAAGGAAATTCCGTTCCTTAAACTCCACTGAAGATGTTACCTAGCCTGGTAATGAAAGGTTCGGAAACCAACCCACACGCCCGGAGAACGAACCTCCACCCTCACAGAGTCATTCCCCAAACAAGGAAGGGAAAGGGGGACATTTTAATAAAGAAAGGGCATCCTTATTAGAAATAAGATCACTGTAGCGGGATGTGAGAATGACCTTGGTAGATGGGAGGAAAGAGATGCTGCCTAGGCAACAATCAGATAAAAGAGGGAGGAGCTCACAACCGAGTAATTAGACAGTAAAAAGAAACAGTGGGGGATTTGTCCTTTCAGACTTGCAAGATTCTATCAATGCAGCCTTATAATAAAATTGAATTAGTTAATCTTGTCATGTTCCCACTCTGGTTGACCTAGGAGGCTGACCACTACCTTGAATTGGATTGGCATTTGGTTTAATCTAACAGGGCTTTTTGTAAGTTACGATAACACAGGACTGGACTGTGTTATACGCCAGTTTTTCCAATGTATTTATTTATTTATTTATAAAATTTATAGGCTGCCCATCTCACCTCAAGGTATCCTCTAGATGTGTTGGACAATCACACCCTGTCCAATCTGGACATGAAGGGAATTTTTATTCAACACTTTGGAAGAGATACATTTGGGAAAACGTGGTCCTGTGTATATTATTGTGCTTCCTGCCTTGTGACCGTAAAAAGAAGGAAAGGGGAAAAACAAGAAGATAGAAAAGGGGGAGGCTGAAGAGTCTGTAAAAGCTAAACTACTGCTTCAACATTTCCCTCTCTTGCCCAGATTTGTTACGTGTCACCAACTTGCGGGTGAACTTCACAAAGCTGCACACGCTGGGAGACAATTTGTTAGACTCACGATATCAAGTCCTGCAGAAATACTACTATGCGGTATATGAGATGGTGCTTCGAGGAAGTTGCTTCTGTTATGGACATGCCTCCGAGTGTGCCCCCTTCACAGGATCAGCTAACCTGGTTGAAGGCATGGTAAGTCGCTCTGTGGGAGGCAAGGAGAAGATCGGAATGATGAGAAAATGGACAACCACAATAGTTTTATGTGAGCTTAGCTTGCATCCGGAGTTCTCTGCACCTACAATAGGAATTCATGCTCTTTTTTTAAAAAAAATATCTCTATGCTGGGAGAGGCTCTCTTGCTAATTCAGGGGTGTCAAACTCAATTTCATTGAGGGCCGCATCAGCATTGCAGTTGCCCTTGGGGGGCCAGGTGGGTGTGGCCAGCGTGGGTGCGGCCTACTGGGTGGGTGTGGATAGAGTGGGTGTGGCTTACTGGGTGGGCGTGGCCAGCTCTACATCATTCGTGTCAAGGGTGCCTGTGGGGGCCTGGGCAGGAGTGGGACAGATCTGAGGGTCTCTGGCAGAAGGGGGTGGGACCAGGGCAGAGCCCATCAAGCTGGATATGTGAAGTAGGCGACGGCCATTTGCTGGCCACTTCCAGGCAATGGTGCATTTCTTCATTCCTCACAAAGGGTGACACCTCCCCAGCATGCATCTAGGGAGCGGGGCCAACGCGGCAGGGGCTGGTTCCTCGCTGTTTCCAGACGCCTTGTGGAGCTAAGACTGAATGCATTTCAGCATAGATAGCCACCACAAAATTGTACATTGGCTCCCGGATGGCCTGGGCCAGGGCCAAGGCAGCAGGGGCCGTTCCCTCACTGTTTCCAAGATGCTTCGCGGGCCACATGAAAGCACTTCGCAGGCTGCATCCGGCCCCTGGGCATTGTGTTTGACATGTCTGCGCTAATTGGTGTGCAAAGCTTTGTAAACCTATTTTGCCTGTCTCCTCTGCTCCAGATCCATGGACGATGTGTCTGTAAGCACCACACGAAGGGTCTCAACTGTGAGCTCTGCAAGGATTTCTATCAGGACTTGCCTTGGAGTCCAGCTGAGGTCCACGATCCACACGCTTGCAAAGGTGTGGGCTGAAGGCTGGGCCATTGTGTTTGCATGGAGCAGTGAGGGGTTGCATAGTAAACCAGTGGGAGTCATTGCAGGGAGATCATGCACATGGTAACATCACTGGCTTTGTGTGGTTACGTAGCCAAGACCAGGAGCCTTAGAACGGTTTAATCGTGGGTGTACTTACTGATTTATTAAACGATATAGGGAGCTTTTGACTTGCAACCACAGTTGGAAGCAGAATTTCCATTGCTAAGCAAGGCGGTTGTTAAGTCAGTCATGCCCGATTTTATCATCTTTCCCCCCCCCCCACGATTGTTAAGTGAATCATGCAGTCGTTAAGCGAATCTGGCTTCTCCCATTGACTTTGCTTATCGGAAGCTGCATGGGGAAGATCGCAAATGGTGATCCCCTGACCCCAGGACATTTACAACCTTGGTAAATGAATATCAGTGGCCAAGTGCCTGAATTCTGATCCTGCAACTGAGATGGTCATAAGTGCAAGGGCTAGTTGTAAGTCACATTTTTGGGTGCTGTTGTAACTTTGAATGGTCAGTAACGAATGGTTGTAAATCAAGAACTACCTGTATAGTATCCTGAATCTCACATCGAGTTAAGAGCCAGGCAGAGACCCTCCTCTTTGGGATGGCCATCCAACCCCACTGCAGAAACTCCCGAAGCTTTCTCCACTCCGGTTGATGGCTCCTTCATCTTGGCCGCCTTGCTTCTTTGTGATACTCCTTGGGAGTATCCTATCGGAGCACCACAATTGTCATGCCTTGAGACAATTCGGGATCCCAAGTTTCAGGTGAGATGATAGTGTCATGATTCCGACAGATGTTACTCTTCAGAGAACTTCGAGACATTGTTTACCTTAAAGAATCTTTATTCAAATAACATGGCATCGGCACGTACATGGTCGAAGCCAAAATCTGAATTCCCCTCCCCTAAACACATAGTATCGAAGCACAATTCCCTCCTCCAATTAACAGTCATAAATCACATGCTCCAATTAGTTTGAAATGCAAACCTTCCCTCCAGTTTCATAACCCGCCATTTCTTATCATCTCTTATTTCAAACCACCTTGAAGAATACTCCACTGCGATATTGTTATGTTTAACTAATCCCCATGCACACTCTTCCCCCTCCCCCCCAGCACCATCTAACCCTAACTCT
>NW_015399968.1:0-1020 GCF_001527695.2 Protobothrops mucrosquamatus
TAGTTGTAGGAGATGACCAGGCTGAGCCTGAGGGAGGAGTCAAATACGTCATCAGTCTTGAGTCCTTTCATGCCCACAAGAGATCTAAGTCTTGCCTACCTTGAATTCCTTTGACTCTTATCTACCACTTTGCTTTGACCATTATTAGTTCAGGTTCTTATAGAGAGCTTAAGCTTGCAATGGACCTTTATATTCATTTGAACTGCCAGGATTTCCTGATTTCTCATGACTGACAGTAGTCCATCACATCACCTCCCACTTCATAAATCCTATTCATCACAATAGGACAACTATGAAGTCAATGGCCCTATCATTATTTATGCTATATGTAGCATAAATGGATGTAAAAGAGCAACTATAAAAATGGAATTCCGACCAAGTGGAAGAAACATATTTGTGATGGCAGTATTATCTGAATCCCTCCTCTTTCTCTTGTCCATTCTAGTAGAGAAACTGCTTATTGCCTGTTTTCCAAAGCTCAACAGAATGTGTTCATTTGAAAATCATCGCTCAAGTTCAGCTTCACTTTGAAAGATAAGATTTTTTTTAATGACTATGATGAATCACAAAATTTGTCAATGAATTGTGGAACTGGGAGATTCAGAAATAACTTTCCCCAGTTCAATTTATCACCTTAACATATTATAAGTTGGAGCCACACTTGCATTTAAATTTGAATTACAATAAATGTAGACTTTCATCAGCAATTCTCAGTCTGGTCACCTCCTTCCATTTCTTATCCAACTGGCAGTTCTAAAATTGTTACCATGGTGCATAAAGATGTATTTATGTATTTTACTTATGCAGCACACTTCTGAGCAGTTCACAGGAGATTGCATGAAAGAACTATCCTACTAGCACCACCAGCATAAAACTATGGAACCCCAAAGTTTTTTGATAAAGCAAAATATGAAATTAGAGTCAGGGACAATAGCATGTCTTATTGTGCTGCAGGTCCTACAGGGATCAATTGTACATTCTCTCTATGTTTGAGAGATTTCTAGGGAGGTCAGATAATTT
>NW_015399968.1:5180-6414 GCF_001527695.2 Protobothrops mucrosquamatus
CTAGTCAATTTGGGTTTTTTCCCATTTACTGCAGCACACCACCTCTCAGGGCACCACACCCCTTCATTAAGGTAGGCCCTCGACAATGATTTGGGCCAGGCCTGCGCAAGAGGGAAATCGCGCAAGGCCAGCAGATCTGGCCTTGAGTACATCCCCTCAAATTTGGTAAGTCCAGCAGCGGGGCCGGGGGAGAAAGATATGACCTTATGATTGAAAAAAACAAGAACGCAGGAGATTCCTCAAGAGTACAGGGAGAATATGAAAATTCCCTATAGCTGGCTAGGGAATTCTGGGAATTGAAGTCTATACATGTTGACTGAGGAATTCAGGGAACTAGGGTCCATACATACTAACTGAGGAATTCTGGGAGTTGAAGTCCACACATGCTGACTGAGGACTTCTAGGAGTTAAAGTCTACAGAACTTCAATGGCCAAAATTCAGAAACACGGTCCTAGACAGTTCAGAGGCTGTCTTCAGATCAGTCCCTGGTTTCAGAACCCTTTTCAAGTGTTGAAGGAAGTGGAGACTTGTGCTACCCTAACCTCTGTAAGTTTATGAATATGTCTGAAGGGCTGTTGCCCCCCATGGGGATTTAAGGTATCAGAATGCCATCCCTTCATTGATGATTATTTTCCACCATCATGGGAAGTTGTTAGAAACCAACAATGGGGGAATATAAGTGAAAGATTGAGCACCCCACTCAAAATGGCAACATACTTGAAACAAGCTCAACTCCTGATACTTACATAGATACATATTTGTCTTGGGAATAGCATGGACGTGAGCTATTGTTGATTTCCTGGGGGATAATTTTGAGTTCTTGCAGATGGAAATTAACTGTGCCCTGTCATCAAAACAGAAATTAGATCCAACCCTGTGTCAGGCCCAAGCCCAGAGATGAGATGGTGAGATCCAATCAAGATCAATCCTTTAAGAGCATATACCTAATAGACAGAATCTTGCCAGACTAAAGCTATAATCTTCTAACCTAATAGATATATCCTGGGAGATTCTAGAGTCTGGTTGCCTTGAACCTCTTCCCTCATCCCCCTTCCAGGTTGGGATGGCCCAGTCTCTTGATCTTTTCTTTCTGGGAATGCTCTGAGTTGGCCAAATCCTTCCCCCTCTGCTGCTGCAGGTGCACATTCCATCACACTTCAAAGTCATCCCAAACCAGGCCAGAGTTCCAAACTGCTGAAGCTTCAGTAAGGTAGAGAAATCTTCACACAGCAT
>NW_015399969.1:0-6414 GCF_001527695.2 Protobothrops mucrosquamatus
CCATGGTCCAGAGCAGACCGGTAATGTACACAAACACCTCAGCCAAGCCACTTCCTAGTTTGCATGGTGATAGAGAGGGAGGGGGAGTTGCATTTAGACTTGCAAGATTCTGCTATTAAAACTTTACAGTGAAAACAATATTGGCTATATTACTTTGGTTTCCTAATCTAATCTGCTTTGAAAGGCTGACAGTATAATCCGCATCTATTGCTATCAGGCCATTTTACAGCATGTGACTTCTCCCAACAGTTTTATGTAAATATTAAAAAGATGTGAAGAGAACAGGAAGGTCTGAGGCATTCCACAGAGTAGACATCCATAACCAGATATCTCCTACCCTCCTATCACTGACTGAAGCCACCATCCTCTTAGAAAAGAGAACTATGACAAAACAATGCCCTCACTCCAATCCATTTAGGCAGTCCAAAAGGACACTATGGCCAATGGAATGGAAAGCCACTGAGACATCAAGAAAGTCCAAGAAACCTGAAACGTGATTGCCCAGTGCCCAAATAATCCACTTGGCCTAGGGTATTCTGAAGTTGTAGGGCCATCATTTTGTCTACAATGTTCTCTGAAAAGAGAAGGTTGGAGACAAATCCAGAGATGGGTGGCTATAGAAATCAAACAAACAAACAAACAAATAGTTGTGCCAAACAAAGGCTTCTTCAGTGTGGGGGAATACTACAGCCCCTTTCAACAGTTATGGGAGCAATCTTCCACACAAAGAAGTCTAGATTATCACTTGCATCCAACCTCCTGTCACCTCATAAGCAACCATGGTAACCAACGGAAAGATGGCAGAGTTGATATTTCAAGGTGCCCTATACACTTCCTATAAATATTTTTAAGTGTTAATTCAGTGTAAATTAAATCAAAATTTGGTTGTCTTGGGCCCACCATTATTTTTATTTTGGGGGAATGCAGCCCCCTGCTTTCCATTCAGAGTCTATTAATTAGGCCTGATTGAAGGGAGGGTAAACAGGGTAGCAAAGACTAAAGTTCAGAAGAGGACAGCCAGTTTTCTGTCAGAACTGGGTGGCTGCTGTCAAACTTCCATTCTTCTTCTGGCCCAGTAACCTCCTTCAAATTAAAAAGGTTAGCTCTGTATTTCTGTATGGAAAAGTACTCGTGATTGTTTCCTTGGTCATGAATTTTTTCCAGGAAGGTTCAATTTCTGCATAAGTTTTTTTCCCCCTCCACCAATGGTAGGAAGCTTAAACAAAAGATAACAAAACCGTAATAGTAGAATCAAACAGCAGAATGTAAACTAATAATACAAGATCAGCAATAAAATTAATAAAATAAATCGAGAAGGACTTAAATTACAAGGAATATAACAATTATGACAAACCTTTTAGAGATCGAGTGCCCAAAACCTGCCCCCCACCCCCATCCCCGCTCCACCTTGCCCGGTGGGCCACCCACCACCCACACGGCCCGCCACAGATCACCCAAGCGGCCCAGCAACGCCATGGCGGCCACGCCTTCCGCCTGTGCCCCGCAGCATCATCTGCGTGTAACAGGGCACAAGGGCAGAGTCTTGTCCCCGCTGCCCGGCTACCATGTCCTTGGCTGCACTGCTTTGCATGGGCCGCGCCCAGGGGCAACTCTCCTTTGTGGGGGCTGCTGGTGAGGAGAGGGCCATGGGAGGAGGTGGGGCTGGCGTGATGGCACATGTGCTCACAGAGAGGGCTTCAAGTGCTGCTTCTGGCACGCGTGCCATAGGTTCACCACCACTGGAATATAACTTGAGATTATATAGAAGAGGAGGAGGCAGCAAATAATCAGGACCCAGAGTATAATAAAGCAGAATATTTTTCAACCAGGTAATGAAATGCCAATGGGAGGATAAGTAAGCTTATTGGGAAAGGGAATTTCCCAGTCAGTTTATCATTGCAAATGTGTTCTCCTATATGTGTACTAGTTGTACTGCCAATGGTGCCATGATAGGGAGCTTTCCCTCAAAGCCCTAAGCAAGAAAGAAAAATGCTGAAGAAGGCCATGCTTTAAGTATCGTTCAGCCAGTCATTTGGTCTAGTGCAGGAGTAGGCAACCTTGGCTCTTTTATGACTCATGGACTTCAACTCCCAGAATTCTTGAGCCAGGCTGGCTGGCTCAGGAATTCTGGGAGTTGAAGTCCACGAGTCATAAAAGAGGCAAGGTTGCCTACCTCTGTGGTTAGGGCATCAACATAGAAATTAAAGGGACTTTGAATTCTAGTCCCATCTTAAGCACAAAGCCAGATAGAGAACCTTGGGCAGTCATTCTCTCTCAGCCCTAGGAACGAGGCAAGGGCAAATCACTTCCAAAATTTTGCCAAGAAAATCTGTAGGGATTAGGGCAGGCAGGTTGCCTGGAGTCAACATTGATTCAAAGATACAAAAAAAAAGGTATTTAAATTGCTTGACAACTAGTGATATTGTTTCTGTGTTTTTATATGCATGGACAAATTGTGTGGGCCCAGATAAGACATTCTCCATGAGGTACAGTTTCTAAACACTTTACAAAGTCAAGCCCCATAAATGCAAAAATTTGTGTTTCCTTAGTGTGTTGGAACTGTAAAGCATACAGGTTTGCATGTTTACAAACTGTAATTTATAAACAGATTGGAAAACATAATTATTTATTATTCTGTAGAACCCAATTACGAAATATATTGACACAAATATGTGACTAAGATGTATTACAGCAAGTTGATCTGCTGATTAACTTTTTTAATCTTTATCTTTATCAGCCTTTAGCATATCCACCCTGAGTTCAGCTGGACTGCTAAAGAAGCATGTATAAACTTTGCAGCTAAATAGCTGCTGCAGTGTTCATTCCAATAACCTGGGAATTTTTCATGCTATAGGTTAAGATATAAACAGAAGCTGCTTCCCAAAGCCATCAAAGAACTAAAATAAATCAAAAGTATGCCATATTAGTAAGGCTTTCAATCAATTTAAAATAGAAATAATTGATTGACTGAATTTTTTTTAGACTGGTAGTTGTGAACGTATAATTATGGATATTTATGGAGGCACCCAAAATGTTCTAGACACTCAATGAAAAATGAAATATAGCAGAGCCCCTATCCTCATGCCAAAAAAGGAGGGGACCAAGGAGAAAAACTTTATGACAAGTTATCTCATTATTCTTGGAATGATAGCTGAGGAAGGTTTGGAGAGTGGAGGAGTAAATGACAGGCTGTCCTGGCCAAAACAAAGGGATAGCCTTAGTGCCACTCATCTCCCTCAAACATAGATTATGGGTGTTTGGCCTTAATTGGACCCTCTAGTGATTTTGTTGCATCACATACAACATAGAATAGAATCTGCGTGTTGTTGTTAATGATATGGTCTGTTTCAGATTTGTCCAAAACCAGTACTGAATCAGTCTAATTTGGAAAGATTCAAAAGGTGTTTCACAAAGTGTTTGCTTCTTTGAATTAGACCAGTGGTGGCGAACCTATGGCATGCGTGCCAGAGGCGGCACTCAGAGTCCTCTCTGTGGGCACACATGCCGTTGCCCCAGCAGAGTTCGCCAGAGTAGCGAGCACGTGGCGTTTGGAAGCAACAGGGCAGGAAGCGAGCGAGCAAGTAGCGTTGGCCCCCCGGGGATGCCCCGGAGATGGCAAGGGACTGGCCCCAGCCATGCTCACCCAGTCTGCCGTGACCACTGCAGCCAGACCCACCCACGCTCTCCTCACACACACACCCCCGAGGGCACCACAATGCTGATGCAACCCTGGCACTTTGCGATAAATAAGTGGGTTTTGGGTTGCAGTTTGGGCACTCGGTCTCAAAAAGGTTCGCCATCACTGAATTAGACTCTTCTGATAATTCAAATGACATATAGGCATGCGGTCACTGATTTCACACAACCATAGCATAGCTTGGTTTGATTTACCATGTAATAAAAATCCTGCCGTGCTGCCTGGTAAATTGCAGCCTATAGTTTAGCACGATGTGAGATCTCGGTAATATTGTGGATTATTCAGCTAATTAATTAAACATCATAGCTTTAACACAACGTGTGAAGCAGGTCAGGGTGACTTTGAAAATGGATATATTTCTCCCCAAGGAAAAGAAATAGGAAAAGCCTACTGTGGGAATGGAGATAGGGACAGAGTTTTTTAAGTGATCTCTCTAACTTCTATCTGAGGAGCCATCTCTCCCCAATGAGACAAACCTGCCCTACTCATGCCAGCAGAAGAAGCCCGCTACGGATCCCATCTGCTAAGGAATTGAAGCAGGCAGGGTCAAGGAGAAGAGCCTTTTCTGCTGTGGCCCCATCCCTGTGGAACACTATATCACTTGAGGTGAGAACTGCCCCCCCTCCCTTTTGGCCTCCCTGAAGGGCATCAAAACTTGGTTTTGCTGGCTGGCCTGGGGACCCAAAGGAGACGCTCACCCCTGAAGGTGGCTGAAGGAGTAAGAAGACCTCATCGCATCGCTATCCCATCTGTCTCTTAGCTCTCTTAGTCTTTAATAATATTTTAATCTGTGTATTTCTAATATTTTAATTATTTTTTGCTTGTTTTATAACTTGTAAGCCGCCCAGAGTCACCTTGTAGGGGGAGATGGGTGGCATAAAAATGTAATCAATGAGACAAATAAACTATTAATTGCAATCTGTTGTTTTACCAGGTCTTCCCATATGCAGTGCTTTGTGGAAGTAAAATAATTTATTGTACTTCCAATATTTGCTATTCTTTTTAGTTCTGTCTGCCATGTATAGTAACAATGTTACCAGTTGTTTTTTTAATCAGCAGGATGGTAGCATTGGGTGCTTATACATTGGTTACAAATAGAAAAACTGTAATTATATTTTGTTTCTTAGGTATCATCTGGGATTATTATAATCTGTGGCATTTGTGGCTTTGTCTGAACTTTGGATTCAGACCTCAAATTGAATTGGGCAGCTTCTGAATAGGTCTAAGGCACATCAAGTTATTTTCTGAGTTGCTTTATCGGAATCTAAATGAAAGTTTGTGGTCAGTTGGTACAGATTATCAAGTGAAGTCCTGTGTCAGCTCCATTAGGCAGACTGGAGCAGAAAATCCACTGAAAGGCTAAAACTACATTTTAGCTGTAATATCAGAATCTTGCAAGGCAGATTGTGTTGTACTTTCCCTTTCTTATATTCCAGTGAATTAGAGAGGCATCTGCCTGAGCCACTTCCAGATGTTATTTCATTCTTTAAAAATACATTTTGCCAATGGTTCCTGAATATCTCCTTCAAAGTCATCTTCCTTACTCTTTACGCTTTGTACTAATTCTTCTCTTACTTGTTTTTCTTTTTGAACATCTCATGTGAGCCAAAAAGGCTAATAGATGTGTGAGAGAATCTTAGAGAGACTCCACACACACACAAGAGTGTGAATGATAAGGCTGTCCATGACAATTTTGGACAGCCGGGCAATAAAAACAATATAAAAAACATAAACGAAGGGAGAAAAAAACACGATGTCCAGAAGAACAAAATCATCCAGCTCGACATTTTTCACAATTCTCAATCTTAGTATTAAATTATCCCATTTCACTTAATGAGAGCGGGTTGTTGATATAGGTCTAAACTTGCAGCTTTTGATGAATACTAATTTAGCTTTGGCTGGTGATATATGAAAGAAGGAATTTTATGACTTTACTGTGCCACCTGTCTTTTGGTGAATCACTGCAAGATTGTTTGAGCATTCATAAAGTTTGAGCATTCATAAAAAATACAATTATGCCTGAGAATGTAAAGAGTGGGGAGAATAGGATAATATTCTTTACGTTTGCGGTATTGCAGCATGGGTGCAACGGCTTTGAGGCCTCCTAGAAGAAATCTATGGATTTTCTATCTTGGAATGCCAGGCTGATTGCCTATGAAAGAACAGATCATAGTTTTGTCCTGCAACGGGAAGCCGAATCCTAAGCTGTCTCTTCCTTCTGCCTTCTCCAATAGCTGGAACTGACTTTCTTCTTTAAAGAAAAAGGCATGCTTGCTTCCACCTTCCTCTTCTCTATTTTGGCAGCCTCATACTTCAGATTGCCTTTGGGAGAGAGGCAAACCAGTCCCAAGAGGCTCTTCCATCTCCATTAAATAAATGAATTGGTGAATAAAGGACGGGAACTCTGGGGAAGTGCAGGTTTAAAAGTACAAATAGGTGTATTTATACTTTTTTTAATTAAGGTATATTTCATGAGCAAAACAGAGAGCCAGGTTATCTGCCCTTTGTTACCAAAGGAAAAAAAGAAAGAAAGAATGGGCTGATTCTACTCTTGAGAAAATTGAAACTACATATTTAAATGCTGTTGAAATGGAGAACCAAAGGAGTCCGGATACACTAGGTTTGGTTGATTCAAGTTACAGCAGGATGCTATTGCTGTGTGTTTTAACCTTCTTGAGAATAATGTATGCCACAATAAAGGGCTAAATGGAAACTGC
>NW_015399970.1:0-6413 GCF_001527695.2 Protobothrops mucrosquamatus
GATGTGTTTATTGTGCAAAAGATACAACTTGCAAATCACAGCTGATTACGCATAAGAGGACCCATACAGGAGAGAAGCCATAAAATTTCTCCAAATGTGGTAAATACTCTACTGAGCATGGCAATGTGGTGAGACATCAGAGGACTGACATCACGTATGAGTGCCTGGATAATGTGAAAGTTTCATTTAAAATTCCCACGTGATGAGACAACAGAGGACTTACACAGGACATAAACCCTATGAATGTCCTGATTGTGGTAAAGGCTTCAATTACAATTACCACCTAGTAATACACCAGAGGACTCACACAGGAGAGAAACCCTTTGAATGTCTTTATTGTGGTAAAGGTTTCAGTGACAATTCCAGCCTGGTAACACATCAGAGGACTCACACAGGAGATAAACCCTTTGAATGTCCTGATTGTGGTAAAGGCTTCAAATACAATTACCACCTAGTAATACACAAGAGGACTCACACAGGAGAGAAACCCTTTGAATGTCCTGATTGTGGTAAAGGTTTCAGTAACAGTTCCAGCCTGACGAGACACCAGAGGACTCACACAGGAGAGAAACCTGTTGAATGTCCTTTTTGTGGTAAAGGTTTCAGTGACAATTCCAGCCTTGTGAAACACCAGAGGACTCACACAGGAGAGAAACCCTTTGAATGTCTTTATTGTGGTAAAGGTTTCAGTGACAATTCCAGTCTGGTAACACATCAGAGGACTCACACAGTAGAGAAACCCTTTGAATGTCCTTATTGTGGTAAAGGTTTCAGTGACAATTCCAACCTGGTAACACATCAGAGGACTCACACAGGAGAGAAACCCTTTGAATGTCCTTATTGTGGTAAAGGTTTCAGTAATAATTCCAACCTGGTAACACACCAGAGGACTCACACAGGCGAGAAACCCTTTGAATGTCCTGATTGTGGTAAAGGTTTTAGTAACAGTTCCTACCTGACGAGACACCAGAGGATTCACACAGGAGAGAAACCCTTTGAATGTCATTATTGTGGTAAAAGTTTCAGTGACAATTCCAACCTGGTAACACACCAGAGGACTCACACAGGCAAGAAACCCTTTGAATGTCCTTATTGTGGTAAAGGTTTCAGTGACAATTCCAGCCTGGTAAAACATCAGAGGACTCACACAGGAGAGAAACCCTTTGAATGTCCTTATTGTGGTAAAGGTTTCAGTAATAATTCCAGCCTTGTGAAACACCAGAGGACTCACACAGGGGAGAAACCCTTTGAATGTCCTTATTGTGGTAAAGGTTTGAGTTCCTATTCTAGCCTGGTGGGACACCAGAGGACTCACACAGGAGAGAAACCCTTTGAATGTCCTGTTTGTGAAAAATATTTCAGTAATAATTCCAGCCTTGTGAAACACCAGAGGACTCACACAGGGGAGAAACCCTTTGATTGTCCTGATTGTTAAAAATGTCTCAATACCAACTCCAGTCTGGTGAGACACCAGACAACTCACACTGGAGAAAAACCCTTTGAATTTCCTAACTGGGAAAAGTTTAGTTAGTAATTCTCACCTTGTTCAAGTTCAAGTTCAAGTTTATTGCATTTATATCCCGCCCTTCTCCCAATGGACTCAGGGCGGCTTACAGCCAATTAAAAACAGAACAATCTGTACAATTCTACAAAATTTAAAATCAATTAAAAGATATATTCAATTAAAAGATATATTCAATAGGCCTATTCATATATTCAATAGGCCTATTCACCTTGTGAGACACCAGAGGACTCACACAGGAGAGAAATCCTTTGAATGTCCTGACTGTGGGAAAACTTTCAGTCACAATTCCAGCCTGGTGAGGAACCAGAGGACTCGCAAAGGAGTAAGGACCCATCCTACTTTGCATCTTAAGAAGACAGAACTCTTGGAATATTTCTTCCAACAGGCGCCTTTATTAAGAAAAGATGGTTGCAGGCGTTCTAGACAGGACCTGGGGCTGAAGCCCTCCCATTCAAGGTTTTAAATGGCCCCAAGCAGCCCCCCACCCCACTGTCCTTCCAGCGACAATCCCAGGCGTTACATTTCCACCCCCTTTTTCCTGACGGCCGGCGGAAGGGAGACTTCAGAGAGGAGTACATGAAAGGTGATGGGCCCTATTGTTATGGTTAGTCCTTTTGGTGATATCCACATTCAGTCCCTTTGAAGTTGTAATGAAGGAAGTGAGAGCCATAAAACCCCTTTGCTCATCCCCCTTCCCCTTCGTAGTATGACAGAATCCAGAGAGGGCAGAAATGGGGTTTTCCATAGTCGATAACTAGAGATGAAATATAATTGGATTTTGACGTCCTGCCCCCTTAAAAATAAGATAGATCCACCTGAAAAGAAAACAAAACAGGTATAAAAGTTAGTCTGGCTTGTTAGGATACTGTGTGTGAAACTTTTTTAATAGCTTCGGGGCTCTGACATGACGTTTATGGACCCACTTGTTTTTTGAGGCAGGGAGGTGTTTCCATGCTACTAGGTACTGAGTTGCTCCATGATATCTCCTAGAATCTAGGATTTCCTTTATCTCGAAGTGTTGTTCGCCCTCCACCATGATTGGAGGTGGGGGGGGATTTTTGGCCGTTACGATGACTGATGCTCTCTTTTCAGCAAGCTGCAATGAAAAATTGGGTATATTTTCCTGAGATTTTTGGGTAATTCTAATTCTACTGTTACTGGGTTTATGATTCTTTTAATTGGAAAAGGCCCTATATATTTTGGTCCACGTTTTTTACAGGGTTGTAGGGACTTTAGGCATTTTGTAGATAAGTACACCATTTCTCCTATAATGAATGGTGTAGGCTCAACCCTTTTTTTATCGGCTTGTGCTTTGTATGCCTGCCTAGCTTCATCTAGTGCTTTTCTAACTATTGGCCAGGTGTTTTGTAATTGTTCCATTCTTTCAGTGATGGGATCGCCGGTTCGTTTGGGGTTAGTTCCGGCATGGGGTTGAAACTTTTACCGGTGGCTATTTGAAAAGGAGTGTAACCTGTGCTGGAGTGCTGCATTATTGTAGGCAACTTCTGCGAAAGGGAGTAGGTCCGTCCAATCGGACTGTTGGAAATTAATAAAGCATCTTAAATATTGCTCAAGTACTGAGTTCTAATGTTCCGCTTGTCCATTCGACTGAGGGTGATGGCTAGATGTCAGTCCCTGAGTGGTCCCTAAGAGGGATAAAAATTCCTTCCAAAATGCAGACGTAAATTGCACTCCCCTATCAGAGATGATGCGTTGGGGTGCCCCATGCAATCTGTAAATATGCTGGATGAAAAGTTTTGCTAAGACTTTTGCGGTGGGAAACTTTTGGCAAGAGATAAAGTGCACCTGTTTGGAAAACAAGTCCATGACCGTCCAGACAACAGTATTCCCATTGCTTTCTGGTAATTCCACTATAAAATCCATGGCTATTTCCCTCCAGGGGGCTGAGGATTTGCCACTGTTTGTAACAGTCCGAGCGATTTCCCTTGCAACCTCTTGGCAGTTGCACACTTTGGGCAGCTGGCCACGTAACTTTCTATGTCCTTTTTTATGGATGACCACCAAAATTGCCGTTTAACTAAGTGTAATGTTTTTAAAAATTCAAAATGCTCTGCTAATTTTATGTCGTGGCAAAACTGCATGAATGTGACTCTTTGGGTTGTTGGTATATATAACCTTTCCCCCACCCAAGGAAGCCCGTCTATCATGGTGCACACGTGTTTATTTTTCTGGAACCATTCATCTGTTTCCAAACTTTTCCGGAATTCAATTCCGGTTTGGCTGCCCAGCTGTGGTTTTAATTTAACTTGGGCTCTGGTGGTTACTGGCGCTGCCAGTTGTGATTCAACCATCATCGGTTTAGAGTTGATAGCTTGCGTGCTGTTATATTGGGCCATGCGAGTTAGTGCATCTGCCAGGAAGTGCTTTCCCCCCGGCAAATGCTTGAGCATAAATTGGAACTTGTGAAAATGCTGGGACCAGCAGGCTTGCTTGGGGTTGAGCTTCCTGGGTGTTTTCAGGGCTTCCAAATTTTTGTAGTCTGTCCACACCTGGAAAGGGATTTTGTTGCCTTCAAGGAACTGGTGCCACGTGAGTAATGACCAACGTATCCCGTATGCCTCTTTCTCCTACACGGGTTAACGCTGTTCCGTTTCCGTGAGTTTCTTGGATGTATACACACAGGGTTGCAATACCCCTTCATCGTTTTCTTGTAATAGTAGAGCCCCCACTGCGACATCACTTGCATCCGCCTGTATTACAAAGGGCTTATCCATGTCCGGGTGCCTCAGTACTGGTTCGGCAGAAAAAAGTCTCTTTAATCTCTCAAACGCTGCTTGGCACTCCATTATCCATGTTAGTGGCTGGCTAGGTTTTATTGAGGATGCTCCCTTCGTTTTTAGTAAGTTCGTGAAGGGCAGGGCTATCAGGGCAAATGAGGGGATGAATTGGCGGTAAACGTTTGCGAAGCCCAGGAAACTTTGCAGTTTCTTTCTTGTGCGGGGTGGTGCCCATTGTAATACGGCTCTGACCTTCTCTGGGTCCATTTCAATGCCCTGTGGGGATATGTGATAACCTACGTAGTCTAACCTTTCCTGGTGGAATTCGCATTTCGAGAGTTTGGCATATAGGTGGGCGGCTCTCAGTTTCTTTAAAACTGCCCTGACTAGGTTGACATGTTCCTCTTTTGATTCGGTGAAGATAAGAATGTCGTCTAAGTAAACCAGGACCCCCTTAAATAGGTGCTCCCTTAGAACATCATTGATTAATTGCATAAATACTGCGGGGGCCCTTTCCGGGGAGTTTTCTCCCTTCCCTGCTCCGTCGTCTGACACAGTAATTATTGCAAAGTCCCCCGGCAAGGTTCTCCCTTTCAGGTGGGCTAATTCTGCAGGTCCTGTCTAATGTAAGGACCCACCCCACTTTGCATCTTAAGAAGACAGAACTCTTGGAATATTTCTTCCAACAGGGATCTTTATTAAGAGAAGATGGTTGCAGGCGTTCTAGACAGGACCTGGGGTCCAAGCCCTCCTATTCAAGGTTTTAAGTGGTTCCAAGCAGCCCCCACACCCCACCGTACTTCCAGCGACAATCCCAGGCGTTATATTTCCACCCCCTTTTTCCTCATGGCCGGCGGAAGGGAGACTTCAGAGAGTAGAACATGAAAGGTGATGGGCCCTATTGTTATGGTTAGTCCTTTTGGTGATATCCACATTCAGTCCCTTTGAAGTTGTAACGAAGGAAGTGAGAGCCATAAAACCCCTTTGCTCATCCCCCTTCCCCTTCGTAGTATGACAGAATCCACAGAGGGCAGAAATGGGGTTTTCCATAGTCGGTAACTAGAGATGAAATATAATAGGATTCTGACAGAAACCATACGAGTGTCTAGACTGGGAAAGAGTTCACTGCTAGGTCTAACTTTATACATCATGTGCTTGTACACATGGGAAAAATCATTTAAGTGCCCTGAGTGTGGACGATTCTTCTGGAAATATTCCATTTTTACCGCACAGAGGAAAATCCGCATGTAGCCCCAAGTGATAAGCGTAGAGAAGGTTTGAATTTCGTTTCTAATGTCCCATAATGTCCTGCTGAGAAATTTACTAATTTATTTACAACGAATTTGCCAAATTTTGAACCATATGTCATTCTAAGAGGGATGAATTTGTTAAATAATACTGTATGCTTTTCCCCCTTTTTTATTTTATTTCTTGATATAAGTAATATAATACTGTTCAAATGGCTTAGAAGATGAAGGAAATGTTTTAGATAATTAAATGTGTTTGAATTATGGAAATTATAATGTATAAAAAAGAAAAAAATGTTTTGAATAAGAGTTAAAGGATTAGATGACCAGACACATTAAATGGAATATTTAAAGATTAAATATATTTTTAATTATGGTTAAAAAGAATAAGAAATTTGGGGGGGTGAATATATATTAGCAAGAGGAATATATATGTTTTAAGTAGTATTTTACTTTTTATGTTTCTTTACTATTGTTATCCTTTCCTTTTGTTTACTGTTTTTACCTATTCTTTAAGAAATGTAAAATCGTGGAGATAGGAAAAATGGATTTAAATCTTTAAATGTAATTAACTGTTGAGAAGATCTTAACCAGCAAGAATACTTTGAACTTTATGGGGGGAACAAATTTAAATATGGACTGTAACAGGATATAAGATGCTTAGATAGAAAAGAAATATTATATTGATGTGATCATTATTTCTAGGAATATTGGGGAAAAATCATATATGTAACTGTTATTTATCGAAATAATAAGAACTGTATTAATTCAAGGTTTGCAAAGAAGATATTTTGGGGAAAAGGGGAAATCAACTAAATGTACTATGTGGATTAAGGATGATAGAAACCAATTGTTAATGATTTTTCTTTACAAATATAAACCCAGCAAACACACTGTTTACCA
>NW_015399971.1:0-1046 GCF_001527695.2 Protobothrops mucrosquamatus
TGGAGCGTTTTAAAGGTGGTAACTAACACCTTAAAACGCACCCGGAGAACCACTGGCAGCCAGTGCAGCTCGCGCAAGAGCGGTGTCACATGGGAGTAACGAGTCCCTCCCATCACCGCCCGCGCGGCCGCATTCTGGACCAGTTGTAGTCTCCGGGTGCTCCTCAAAGGGAGTCCCATGTAGAGAGCATTACAGTAGTTAAAATGATACTAAACAAGGGCTCAATTCCCAAACCAACTCAGTGGAGGGGAAAGAACTAGGTCCTTCATGGCCTTCCAGAAGGCCAACAGAGTAGGAACCTTCCAGATCTCCAATGGAAGCTGTTCTGAAAGATCAATTCCACTATGGAGAAGGCCCATCTTCTGGGTCCTGTCAGATCACATTATTTAATGGACTTAGACAGTGCCCACCCTATCTGGTGGGATCGGCACATACAGTACCTTCATCCATAGCATGTGTTAGTTATTGCCATAAATTAATTTTTAACCCAAGCAGTTTAGCTATTCGGACTCTTCTAGGTAGTTTCAATCTTCTTGCTGGAAATAAGTTGAAACCTAAGGTATTGTAGACTTTTAATTAATGTACTGATCTAAGTGGGTTTTGGAAGAAGCTAAACTATACTTAAGCAACATGCCAAAGGTACTGACCTCCAAAATAATGTCAGGCCCCATCTTATTAATCTTAGCGAGGCAAAAAATGTATTGTACCTGCCATTATTTATTTAATATCAAATTGAAAAATACCAAAAGACCACTTAAATTAGGGTGTTATAATGCCTTGGTCTAGTCTTTTAAAAGGCTGGTTTTGTACTATATAGAGCAGTGGTTCTCAACCTGTGGGTCGGGATCCCATTTGGGGTCGATCGACCATTTCACGGGGGTCGCCAAGCAAGGCTGTCCGCCATTTTTTTTGTCCGCCATTTTTTTCCCCTTTTCCGGCGGGTGCCTTACCTCCCTTGGGCTGGGCCAGCTGGTGGTCGGCCTGCTCCGTCTCTGCCGCTTGCCAGCTACGCCTCGGCCGGCGCAGGGGGCGGAACCACGCATGCA
>NW_015399971.1:4771-6413 GCF_001527695.2 Protobothrops mucrosquamatus
CTTGAAGAGGCTAGTCTTTTGGAATTGATATTTTGCATCCATTCAGAAAGCTGGGCCATACTATTCATAAACAAAGAATAGCCAGAAACCCTAAATAAGTAACACAATATGCAAGGAGCCCAAACTGACAAGATTAGCTCAGACAAACAAAACACCTAGGATTTGCATTTCCCCTCTTGCCTGAAGAACCAGCCATGACCCATACATGATCCCAGAGGAATCTGGCATAAAATATTAAAGGACATATTCTTACAGAGAACAAGCATCTCAATCACAAAGCCCCAAAGAATGTATAAAAACCTACCCACTCTCAACCCCATTTTTTCAGCCACCCCAGAAACATGCTTTTGCACTGAAGTTTCTGGCTACCAAATAAACAGAGATCTTCTTTCCTTCAGCCTGCCTCCGTTTTATTTCAGCATCTTTCTCCCGGCTTGGAACCGGACCTGATTTTTCTTCTAACACCCATTTTCCCTATCATTTATACCTGATAGAATTCTAACTGAAAGTTTTAAGAAAATTATATCCAACTGCATAATCAATCCTTGTTGCCATAGGAGTTGCACATGCAGTTCCAACACTTTCTTTACTCATTGCAGAAACCAGAAAATCTGCAACTATGCAAAGAAAATTTGTCACTCATCTCTTCTACTGAGGTTAATGGAAAAACATATTCACTCAGATGTTCGATTTATTCCTAAAGCATTTGATAGCTCCGTACTAATAGCACCATGTTACCCATTCCTTCTTTCTCTTATTATGGGACTGATATAGCAACTATGAGGGATGAAAAACTATGCAACAAACTGGAATCAAAGATTATCTGGCCTTGTATTGTTTGATACATTCAAGGACTTGGCTGATGTATATCAAAGTGTTGTGTCTTCTTTCTAAATCTTGAGCCTTCTGATGATTGACCTGAAGTGTATCTGATCTCTAGAATCTCTAAAGTTTCAGCTGTTTGGGGGGCATTTGAATTATTAGTTTTGGGTGCTACCTCATCAGCAGTGTACATTAATGAAATCTTTTCAGTATTGCTTCTTCTTCCCTATTGGTAAGGCTTCAAAGTGGTAATTAATTCTAGTGCTTGATCTGTGACAGTCTTTTCTTGTGTAATCTCAGGGTTATTACTGACAAACTACCTTGTCAAGGATGCTGGTAATTCTAGACTGCCGTCATTTTTAATCATTTGCCACCTTGTCCTTGACATTAGGCATGACAGACTCAGCTCAGAGTAGTGTATTGAGTCAAGCCCTCCTTTTTTCATTCTGACACACTCACAGAAGATATCTCTGAAAAGTTTCCATTTTAAGCAGCTCATGGGGAATTGTGGAATGGTCAAGGCAAATCCTTTAATAGCATTTAAGTCAATTTTATGGTGTTGATATCGGAAAAGAGAACTAAATGATAAATTGACAACTTATCTGGTAAGCCAGAAGCCACTCTTAATTCCATTAAATGCAATCCATAAGGCTTCTAAAAACATTTGAAGTAATCAATTATGCTTATTTAGGTTTGTCACTTTTATGGGATGCATTACTCAAATGTCTCCTTGTGTTTCTCCTTCTTACTTATCTTAAATTGTTTTCACCCACTAGTTTGTTTTCCTAACTAGCCATAAACTGCTCATTCCTTGAGCTTA
>NW_015399972.1:0-1239 GCF_001527695.2 Protobothrops mucrosquamatus
CCATCTGTAAACAGGAAGGACACTGGCAAAGGGAATGCCCCCAAAGGAATGGCCAACCTAAAGGGCAATCTCGCCAGTATGGAAGAGGACGAGGAAGAGGATTTAGTGGGACTTTCCAAAGAAGTTACAGGGGAAGCTTCAGGGGACAAGGGCGTCCAGCCTATCCCAGTCAGACAGAACAAAGAGAAGAAAACTTGATTGGCTTAGCTGACATGGAATGGGGAGACTGAAGGGAACAGGGTTCCATGGTCCCACCCCCAGAGCCCATTGTTAAAATACGGGTGGGAGGACACACTGTCCCAATGTTAGTTGACACGGGAGCTACCAGATCTGTCTTAAATAAATTTATTGGCAAACCATCAAACCAAACCATCCAAATTCAGGGTGTGTCAGGAGAAATACAATATAGACCACTCCTGGAACCACTAACATGTCAAGTGGGACAAGGAATCAGTAAACATCAATTTTTATATGCCCCAGATTGTCCAGTCCCACTTTTAGGAAGAGACTTACTAAGCAAATTAAGAGCCACCATATCCTTTGACAATGGGAAACAATTAATCCAAGTGCGCCACCCAGTGGAAGAAATATGGCGCATCATGGTAGTAACTGAGGGACAATCAGAAAGCTCTACCTGGCAGCAATTTAATGTCCCACTTCTATGGGCAGAGGATAACCCCCCTGGATTTGCAAAATGCCACGCCTGTTATGCCACGCCTGTTATGGTAGAACTAAAACCACAACATGCCACGCCTGTTATGGTAGAACTAAAACCACAAGCATATCCTGTTAGAGTGCCTCAATGATATTGTACTTCAGAGGCTGCTATGGCCATTCAAGAATTAATCCAAAAATACTTGATGGCAAAAATCATTAGAAAAATTCAGTCACCCTGGAATACTGCAATTCTATCTGTTCGTAAGCCATACAGACAGTGGAGACTAGCACAGGATTTACGCCCCATCAATAAACTGACCTTGACCCTACACGCAACTGTTCCTAATCCATATATTATTTTAAGCACAATACCTGCATCTGCTAGGACTTCCGGTGGCAGGCGCCTTCGCTGGACGCAGCTGTTTGCTGCTCCCGCCTGTTTCTGCGTAAAAGCCGTTTTGACAGCCTGCATCAGCTGTCAAACGGCTTGATACCTTTCCCCTGGGCATAGGGGGAAAGGTGAGCTGCCCGAGGTAGGAGTTGAGTTCCCGAGTCGTCCCTTGTGGACGATGTAGGTGAGAA
>NW_015399972.1:5265-6413 GCF_001527695.2 Protobothrops mucrosquamatus
ATTTACGCAGGCACAAAATTTACGTGAGAATTTTTACAAGATGTTTTATAGATGGCACATGGATCCTGCAACTATGTCTCGCATTTATGAGAATTATGAATCCAAGTGCTGGAGGTGTGGACAACAAGATGCAACCTTTTTTCACATGTGGTGGACTTGTAAGGTTATTAAAGCCTTCTGGATAAAATTATGGTGGAATCTACAGCAAGTTTTTAAAAGAAGAATTTTTTTCTTGCCTCAGTTGTTTCTCCTAGGTATTACACAAAATTTGGACGTAAAAGAAACGAACTTGATGTTGTATTGTTTAACTGCTGCCCGTTTGCTGATAGCTCAAAATTGGAAGAGTCAAGTTTTACCTACAACAGAGGACTGGAGAGTAAAGGTTTCGCATCTTGCTGAAATGGCAAAGATTTCGGCTTATTTGAAGGATCATTCAAATGAACAATTTTTATCAATATGGAGAAGATGGATTGTTTATATTCAAAATAAGCATAGAATGGTGGAATATAGGTTAGGTTTTTAGATAAAAAATTTTTTCTTCTTTTTATATATACACATATATTTCACCTACCTATGTAGAATTATATTTTGTGGAGCTAGGGATATTAGTATAAGGTTACCTTTAGATGAATAGTATCCTGGGATTAGGTTCGGGAAGTCCGGGTGGGGGGTGGGGGGGGTTTTTTTTCAATTATGATGTACTTGTGATTGCTTTTTTTCTTATGTTGAAAATAATAAAAAAAATTTGAAAAAAAAAAATACCTGCATCTGCTAAAAATGCATTTTTCACCATACCTTTAGCTGAAAGTTGTCAGCAGATTTTTGCATTTGAATGAGCTAATCCTAAGACACAAGTTAGGACTCAATATACCTGGACTAGGCTACCACAAGGCTTTAAGAATTCACCTACGTGTTTTGGTCAAGCTTTAGCCCAAGATCTTGCATTTTTGAAGTTAGTCGGACAAGAGGACTGTTGTCTTCAATATGTGGATGATGTTCTGATAACTGGACAAAACAGGGAGGATTTTTTTGAAAACACAGCAAGACTGCTCCAAATATTACAAGACTGTGGCTACAGAGCATCCAAAAAGAAAGCACAACTAGTTCAAAAGACTGTAATGTATTTAGGCTATGAACTATCCCAAGGA
>NW_015399973.1:0-1860 GCF_001527695.2 Protobothrops mucrosquamatus
CCAAATGAAACTTTTTAGTCCCATATTTATTCTGAATATAATCTATCCATCTTCTCCAGACCGAGATGTATCTTTCTTGTGATTGATCCTTCAAATAAGCGGAAATTTTAGCCATTTCTGCTAAATTTGACACTTTAAGCGTCCATTCTTCTATAGTGGGCAAAGAGTCCTTCTTCCAAAATTGGGCTACCAATAATCTCTAAAAGTTCTTTTTCTAACCTTTTTTATTCTCTGATTTTTCATTTCTGATTTTTGCCTGGCACATTTCTACAATTTTCTCATATTTTCTTAAAGACTCCTAACTTGTTTTCATTTCATTTCCAAGCTGCCAGAAGGCTATTTGTGTGGCCCCATCAGTCTTCAGAGATTGCTGAGTCTTTCCATTGCGCTAGCAGAGAGTTCTGCCACCGACATTAATTCATCTGGATTTTGTTGGGATTTTTTTTACAAAAAAACCCTACACATTCTTTCTCTCCAAACTGAAACTTCAGTGTTGTAATTCTTAGCAGGCATATTTGAAATACCACAGTGCTGAGGGCTCTATTGATATTCTGACCTACCCAGATTCATTAATTTCCTTTCCATTTTTTCAGTGATTTTATCATTCAAGTGAAAACTTAATTTCTAAGAGATATAAATTCTGTGTTTTTAATTTTAAATAAACATTGAACACTATATTACTGTTATTTCATAAATTTTCCAGCAGAGGCTGGAAACCTAACATTAAAAAAAAATAACATTGTGGGTTAAGAGTTGTCATATCCTCATTGGCACTCATGTCCTCCAAAAACTGACTGCCTCATTCATTCATTCATTCATTCATTTTCATTCATTCATTCATTTTCATTCATTCATTCATTTTCATTCATTCATTCATTCATTCATTCATTCATTCATTCATTCATTCATATAACTACCCAATTCAGATTCTATGGCAGGTGGCATATAAAAAATAAGAAATAATTAATCTCTTCCCTCGGACTCCAAGCAGAGGTAACTCCTACTTGACAGTTTTTCTTTTATTATATCTTGCTTTTAGGGCCATTCATGTTTCTTTTTTATGTTTTGTATTTTTTTTTCTTTACTTTTACCCATCAATTTAAATAATTAAATTAAATTAAATTAAATTAAATTAAATTAAATTAAATTAAATTAAATTAAATTAAATTAAATTAAATTAAATTAAATTAAATTAAATTAAATTAAATTAAATTAAATTATTAAGAGACAACCTGATCCCAAAGCCCAGGGGAAGAGCCAGGTCTTCTCTGCCTTCTTAAAGGCCATCAGGTTTGGGGCCAGCCCCATGTCTGGGAGAAACCTCCTTCCAATAGGGGCTGCCACAGAGAAGGCGCTCCTTCTGGGTCCCATAAGACAACCTTGTTTCAAGGCCAGAGGGATCTGGGTGGTGCCCTCCCTCTTAGAATGGATGGGGAGGGCAGATACCTGTCAAAGCAGGCACACCTGCAAGTATCCCACTTCTGAGAGCTTCAAGGTAATAACCAGCAGCTAGACTCACAGGCAGGAGCCTCATAGGAGCCCAAACTACATAGTAGTTATCTACTATGGGCATGATCAAGAATGCACATTACAACCCATGCCATCCCCTTCTGGACCAACTGAAGCTTCCCCATGTAGAGTGTGTTGCAATAGTTCAAGTGTATTATTATTATTATTATTATTATTATTATTATTATTATTATTATTATTATTATTATTATTATTATTATTATTTATTGAATTTATATACCACCCTATCTCCCTTACGGGACTCAGGGCGGTGAACAGGCGATAATAAAAACCACGATAAATATACCTAAAAAATATCTAAGGCAGAGGTAGGCAACCTTGGCTCTTTTA
>NW_015399973.1:4170-6413 GCF_001527695.2 Protobothrops mucrosquamatus
AGAGAGAGAGAGAGAGAGAGAGAGAGAGAGAGAGAGAGAGAGAGAGAGAGAGAGATTAGGTCTGCCTTTCAGCTTTGGCCAGTAGTGGTGGAAAAGTCATTTAAAGATTTTTCCAGTTGTTTTGTACCAATGCACAGAGCGCACATCTTACCAGCTGACAAACAATTCCATTTCTGTACTCATGTTGTTCCATTTCAGATAGGAGCAGAAAATCCAGGAAGGGCAGGGGAAATGTTATGAAATTGCTGCTGTAAATTATTTCTCTTAGCATGTATTCGGTTGTTAAATAAACCTTTCTTCAAAATATTTGAAGTTGGCTGCCTGGACTGTTTACATAAAAATGTTCCCTGTAAACTTAACGGGAGTGGGGAGTGCATTAAAGCCAACAGAATCGGGGTCCCTTTTTCTCTTAACTCCACACAGCCCCCCCCCCAGAGAATTTCCTTTCAGCCTCTCTTATGGTTCTGTTGGAAACAGAGGCTTTGGGTCCCCAAATCAGGAAAGGAGAATTCCCACATTCTCAGCTGGCTATTATCTCCCTTTGTGGTCCCAGGGAAGCAATATTTATTAAAATAAGTTATTGTTATTGATATTGATGCCATTATATTTTATGGAATTATAGTATGTTCCCAATTTTTCTGAGATGAAATTTCAGTAGATTTTCACCTAATTACCTGGAAGGGACTGTTGAAAGAAAAATCTTCATCGTGGTTCAGTCCAAGCTGGGAATAAACATGGGGACTGCTTTAGAAAGAAGGCTGCAGTTTATTGAAGAGGAGAGCCAGATAGGAAGATGGCTCTGGAAAAAAAAAGAGAGAGCACATGTAGGGAGTGGGTTTTTATATCCTCTGGAGCCTTTTGTTTGGAGTTGTTTCCTATTCCTGTTTGAGGCTATTTTCTGCGTCATGTATTCTGCCCTGAGTCTGAGTGTGCTCTTTGGCATCTGTGGGTTAATCCTATTAAGTCCTGTCTTAGAGTTTGGGTGGGGTATGTAGATTTTAGGTGTCTTTGTCTTCCTAAGCTTCTAGCTTCAACCTTCCTGATGGTTTACATCTGCATTTCTACAGAGCTGGTTTCTGCTTGGGGAAGGGAGACTTGGGGCTATTAAGAAAAACTGGGCATGTTTTTCTGCCTCTTTAAGATCCTTTGAGGAAATATATTTTCCTGCCCTTTTAATATTTCCTTCTCTGGGGGACTGACTTCCCACAGGACTTTGGAGGTCTTCTAGTCCAACCCCCTGCTCAAGCAGGAGACCCTAGACCATTTCAGACAAATGGTTGTCCAATCTTTATAAACAATCTCCAGTGATGGAGCACCCACAACTTGTTCCAGTGATTAATTGTTGTCACTGTGAGGAAGTTTCTCCTTAATCTCAGGTTGCTTCTCTCCTTGATCAGTTTCCATCCGTTGCTTCTTGTTCTGCCTTCGGGGGCTTTGGAGAATAGGTTGACCCCCCCCTCTTCTTTGTGGCAGCCCCTCAAATATACAAGGCTGCTATTCTGGGCCCCCTAGCCCTTCTTGTGAATGGGTCCACATATATTGTGAATGGGTCAAAGTGTATCATGGCTGCACATTTCCAAAGACTGAAAACCACACACAAACACATGCACACACATGCCGTTTCATTTCCCTGTATGTTGCTGAATGTATTTTGTCTTTGCACTTGAACAGGAGACCCTGAAGTGAAGCTGTTGGTTGCTAGGGAAAGAATGAGGCATTGTTGAAGGCAACTGGGAAATAAATGAAACTTCTGGGGGACTTTGCTTTCCCCAGGATGCTGAATTCATCGGCACTAAAGATAAGCAAATAAATATTATTGATTGTACTTTCACGTTCAGTTATTCCTCCAGACAATTCTCTATTTGTCTCAAGCAAGCTCTATAAGAATTCAACAACATTTTAACATTGAGCAGAATTTCCCTGCTTTCGAATGAGATCTGTGAAAAATGTGAACCCCAAAATATCTGGGTATTAAATTCAGTGCTCTGGATTATTGCTTATGAACAGAGTCAATCTTTCAAGGTCTACTTCATAAATACAAACATGTCTTGTTTTACAAAACTCTTATTTGTAAATGTCACCAATCAGAGCTGCCAACTTTTGGTAGAAACATGGATTTTCTCTGAGCCTTTCAGCTGGCTAAAGCTGGGAGCAGGATGATGGCCTTGATAGTCCTTAATCTCTGGTCACGAGGCAGAGACTGGTGCTTCCTAAACCTTATAGCAAAAAAAAAATTCCCTGCA
>NW_015399974.1:0-1040 GCF_001527695.2 Protobothrops mucrosquamatus
CTGGTGGGGAACCTGAATATATGTTTACTTTTCGAATTTGAGGTCAGTTTCAAATTTTGAGCTTCAATGCTCAATTGGCTATTTGCCAACAAATGCAAGATACGCCGTGGCCTAACTCCTGAAGGAGAGGTTGCATCCGGAAAACATGATTTTTTGGGTTCCCCAACTGGTGGGGAACCTGAATATATGTATACTTTTAGAACTTGAGGTTAGTTTCAAATTTTGAGCTTCAATGCTCAATTGGCTATTTGCCAACAAATACAAGATACACTGTTTCCTAACTCCTGAAGGAGAGGTCGCATCCGGAAAACATATGATTTTTCGGGTTCCCCAGCTGGTGGGGAACCTGAATATATGTTTACTTTTCGAAATTGAGGTCAGTTTCAAATTTTGAGCTTCAATGCTCAATTGGCTATTTGCCAACAAATACAAGATACGCCGCGGCCTAACTCCTGAAGGAGAGGTCGCATCCGGAAAACATATGATTTTTCGGGTTCCCCAGCTGGTGGGGAACCTGAATATATGTTTACTTTTCGAATTTGAGGTCAGTTTCAAATTTTGAGCTTAAATGCTCTATTGGCTATTTGCCAACAAATGCAAGATACTCCGTGGCCTAACTCCTGAAGGAGAGGTCGCATCCGGAAAGCATATGATTTTTCGGGTTCCCCAACTGGTGGGGAACCTGAATATATGTTTACTTTTCGAATTTGAGGTCAGTTTCAAATTTTGAGCTTCAATGCTCAATTGGCTATTTGCAAACAAATGCAAGATACTTCGCGGCCTAACTCCTGAAGGAGAGCTCGCATCCGGAAAACATATGATTTTTCGGGTTCCCCAGCTAGTGGGGAACCTGAATATATGTTTACTTTTCGAATTTGAGGTCAGTTTCAAATTTTGAGCTTCAATGCTCAATTGGCTATTTGCCAACAAATGCAAGATACGCCGTGGCCTAACTCCTGAAGGAGAGGTCGCATCCGGAAAACATATGATTTTTCGGGTTCCCCAACTGGTGGGGAACCTGAGTATATGTTTACTTTTCG
>NW_015399974.1:4450-6413 GCF_001527695.2 Protobothrops mucrosquamatus
GCCAACAAATGCAAGATACACCGTGGCCTAAATCCTGAAGGAGAGGTCGCATCCGGAAAAAATATGATTTTTCAGGTTCCCCAACTGGTGGGGAACCTGAATATATGTTTACTTTTCGAATTTGAGGTCAGTTTCAAATTTTGACTTTCCATACTCAATTGGCTAATTGCCAACAAATGCAAGATATACCGTGGCCTAACTCCTGAAGGAGAGGTCGCATGCGGAAAACATATGATTTTTTGGGTTCCCCAACTGGTGGGGAACATGAATATATTTTACTTTTCGAATTTGAGGTCAGTTTCAAATTTTGACTTTCCATGCTCAATTGGCTATTTGCAACCAAATGCAACATATACCCTGGCCTAACTCCTGAAGGAGAAGTCGCATCCGGAAAAAATATGATTTTTCGGGTTCCCCAACTTGTGGGGAACCTGAATATATGTTTACTTTTCGAATTTCAGGTCAGTTTCAAATTTTGACGTTCCATTCTCAATTGGCTATTTGCAACCAAATGCAACATATACCCTGGCCTAAATCCTAAAGGAGAAGTCTCATCCGGAAAAAATATGATTTTTCGGGTTCCCCAACTGGAGGGGAACCTGAATATATGTTTACTTTTCGAATTTGAGGTCAGTTTCAAATTTTGACGTTCCATGCTCAATTGGCTATTTGCCAATAAATGCAAGATACACCGTGGCCTAACTCCTGAAGGAAAGGTCGCATACGGAAAACATATGATTTTTCGGGTTCCCCAACTGGTGGGGAACATGAATATATGTTTACTTTTCGAATTTGAGGTCAGTTTCAAATTTTGACTTTCTATGCTAAATTAGCTATTTGCAACCAAATGCAACATATACCCTGGCCTAACTCCTGAAGGAGAAGTCGCATCCGGAAAAAATATGATTTTTCGGGTTTCCCAACTGGTGGGGAACCTGAATATATGTTCACTTTTCGAATTTGAGGTCAGTTTCAAATTTTGACGTTCGATGCTCAATTGGCTATTTGCCAACAAATGCAAGATACACCCTGGCCTAACTCCTGAAGGATAGTTCGCATCCGGAAAAAATATGATTTTTCAGGTTCCCCAACTGGTGGGGAACCTGAATATATTTTTTCTTTTCGAATTTGAGGTCAGTTTCAAATTTGTACTTTTCATGCTAAATTGGCTATTTGCCAACAAATGCGACATAGACCCTGGCCTAACTTTTGAAGGAGAGGTCGGATCCGGAAAACACATGTTTTTTCGAGTTCCATAACCTGTGGGGAACCTGAATATATGTATACTTTTCGAATTTGAGGTCAGTTTCACATTTGGACTTTTCATGCTAAATTGGCTATTTGCCAACAAATGCGACATAGACCCTGGCCTAACTTTTGAAGGAGAGGTCGGATCTGGAAAACACAGGTTTTTTCCAGTTCCCCAACCTGTGGGGAACCTAAATACATGTATACTTTTCGAATTTGAAATCAGTTTCACATTTGGACTTTTCATACTAAATTGGCTATTTGCCAACATATGCGACATAGACTCTGGCCTAACTTTTGAAGGAGAGGTCGGATCCGGAAAACACATGTTTTTTCGAGTTCCCCAACCTGTGTGGAACCTGAATATATGTATACTTTTCGAATTTGAGGTCAGTTTCACATTTGGACTTTTCATGCTAAATTGGCTATTTGCCAACAAATGGGACATAGACCCTGACCTAACTTTTGAAGGAGAGGTCGGATCCGGAAAACACATGTTTTTTCGAGTTCCCCAACCTGTGGGGAATGTGAATATATGTATACTTTTCGAATTTGAGGTCAGTTTCACATTTGGACTTTTCATGCTAAATTGGCTATTTGCCAACAAATGCGACATAGACCCTGGCCTAACTTTTGAAGGAGAGGTCGGATCCGGAAAACACATGTTTTTTCAAGTTCCCCAACCTGTGGGGAACCTGAATATATGTATACTTTT
>NW_015399975.1:0-1802 GCF_001527695.2 Protobothrops mucrosquamatus
TAGGTAATGAAACGTCTGCAAGAAAACCACCAAGCTCAGAGAGCACCCAGGACTCCACAGTGCTCCTCCTCCTCCTCCTCCTCCCTATAAACCATTCCCTTCTAGTACAGATGATATTAGCTACTTGGGTCATGAAACATCTGCAACAAAATAGCCAAGGACCCTACAGTCCTCCTCCTCCTCCTCCTCCTCCTCCTCCTCCTCCTCCTCCTCCTCCTCCTCGCAAACCTCATTCCCTTCCAGCACTGATGATATTACCTAGTTGGGTACTGAAACATCAGAGAGCACCAAGGACCCCACAGTCCTCCTCTTCCTCTCCCCCCGCAAACCTCATTCCCTTCTAATGCTGATGATATTCCCTAGTTGGGTAATGAAACGTCTGCAAGAAAACAACCAAGCTCAGAGAGCACCAAGGACCCCACAGTCGTCGTCCTCCTCCTCCTCCTCCTCCTCCTCCTCCCTTCTAGCACTGGTGATGTTATCTAGTTGGGTAATGAAACGTCTGCAAGAAAACAACCAAGCTCAGAGAGCACCAAGGACCCTACAGTTGTCGTTGTCATCCTCCTCCTCCCCCTCCTCCTCCTCCTCCTCCTCCTCCTCCTTTCTAGCACAGATGATGTTACCTAGACAGGTAGTGAAACCTCTGCAAGAAAACCACCAAGCTCAGAGGGCCCCACCGTTGAATCCTGAGCTACAAAGATTCTCTTTTATCAATGAACCAAGTGCTAAGAAAAATGTCTTCTTCCAGACAGGAGTGATGAAGCAGCTGAGCCAACCTAACTGGTTTTCTGTACAATGGTTGTAAAAAAGGAGTCTCTTCGGTGTTACAGAGGACACCCTCAGATTAGACCGTGAGATACAATCTGGAATTCAGGAGAAACTTCCCAACAGTGAGGACAATTAACCAGTGGAACAGCTTGCCACCAGACGTTGCGAGTGCTTCATCACTGAGGTTTTTAAGAAGAGACTGGACAGCCCCTTGTCTGGAATGGTATAGGGTCTCCTGCTAGAGAAGGGGGCTGGACTAGAAGACCTCCGAGGTCCCTTCCAGCTCTATTCTGATCCTGTTACTCGTTTCAGGATCTTAAGCCAGGAAAGTTTGTTTCCTTAGTCTGTTGTCCAGCCAAGGTAGCGCTAAGAGCAACTGGGAACCAGGACCAATTTGCTGGACAGAATGGTGGATTGTTCACTGCTGGGGGGGTCTTCTGCTCAGATGCTCTGAACAAGCAGAGACAAGATCAAAGCATCTCCCTTCGCCTGCAGAGACCCAAAGCATCGTCTCCCCTGACCGCCTATCAAAGTAACATCAGAATGGAGAAATTGGGCTAATTATTTCCTTAAAAGCCCTAATGTACTTCGAATCTGTGATTCTTCATTAGGGGACAAAAGCAGCTTAGTTGAGCAAAGTGCCCTGTTTTTCCTGGTAACGGGGCAAATTAGGAGAGAGGCGGGCCACAAAAAGCTCAGATACAGCATCCTTTAGTGAGGCTGCCTGTACGCATGATTGATGTTCTATTGGAACACGGGTGTCAAACTCGCGACGTCACGTGACGTGTCGCGACGTAGCGTGACTTTTTTCCAATTGCCAGCAATGGGGTGGGCGCGGTTTGGGCGTGGTGCATCCGGCCCGCGGACTGGCAGTTTGATACCCTTGTATTAGAACATGCAAGGTCCTTCTAGATGGGTTCCAGATTCTTAAGGGGATGCAAGAAAACTGATTCTTGAAAGCTCACATTGACAGGAAATTCCTTCCTTCCTTCCTTCCTTCCTTCCTTCCTTCCTTCCTTCCTTCCTTCCTTCCT
>NW_015399975.1:5188-6412 GCF_001527695.2 Protobothrops mucrosquamatus
CTTTCTCTCTCTCTCTCTCTCTCTCTCCTCTCTCTCCTCTCTCTCTCCTCTCTCTCCTCTCTCTCTTTCTCTCTCTCTCTCCTCCCTCCCTCTCTCCTCTCCCTCCTCTCTTTCTCTTTCTCCTCTCTCTCCTCTCTCCTCTTTCTCTCTCTCCTCTCTCTCACCTCTCTCTCTCTTCTCTCTCTTCTCTCTCTCTTTCTCTCCTCTCCTCTCTCTCTCCTCTCTCTCTCTTTCTCTCCTCTCTCTCTCCTCTCTCTCTCTCTCTCTCCTTCCAGATTTATATAACGAGTCCAACAGATGAAGACAAATTAAATCAGGAAGTTAAAGAGGTTATCTCTTTTCTTTAACTACGGCTTTGTTGGCAGGAAAGGGTCAGTTCCCGAACTTAGCAAGGTTGCACTTATCCTAGCCATACTTTTTATGTGCATGGGAACAAGTAGTCTGCTCCCACTATGTGGCCAGACAAGCAGAAGAACTGGCGGAGCGCATCCATGAACACCAACTAGCAGTCAGAAGACACGATGACACCTCCCAAACCTCACAACAAATGGACAGACTCAACCACGGTTTCCTGCTAGAGCATTCTAGATCGAGCGAAATCTGGGCTAGAGAATTCCTGAAAGCTAGGCATTCAGAAACATCAGCCATCAACACAGAGAGGTACACTACATTTACAAATCATTCAAAAGAAATAATAACAATAACACTTAAGACTTCTAGACCACTTCACAGTGCTTTATAGCACTCTCTGAGTGTTTTGCAGAGTTAGCATTTTGCCCCCAACAATCAGGGTCCTCATTTTACCAACCTCGGAAGGATGGAAGGCTGAGTCAGGAAGCATAAAGATCAGAACACATTCTCTCCAGCAGTCTACACCCAGATAAGCAGGGATTGACACCAGACAAACAATCAAGCAGGAAATCATACCCTAATCCAGGGGTAGGCAACCTTGGCTCTTTTATGACTCGTGGACTTCAACTCCCAGAATTCCTGAGCCAGCATGGCTCAGCTTGGAAACTTCTCCCTTTTCCTCAGCATGGCTGGCCCAGGAATTCTGGGAGTTGAAGTCCACGAGTCATAAAAGAGACAAGGTTGCCTACCCCTGCCCTAATGAAAGGAAAGGAAAACCATACCACCACCAAAATGGGCAAGGCAAACTGCTGTATATAAAAACAGGAAGCAAAGCCTACCCATCCCCTCATACTGATGAAACATCTGCAACCA
>NW_015399975.1:13910-15456 GCF_001527695.2 Protobothrops mucrosquamatus
AAACGTGATGGATGGCTGCAAGAAGACACATAAAAGCGAGAGTTTATTAGTGTGTCTGGGCAGGTGAACATCCAACTCCTGCAAACCATATGGCCCCTAATCTGTCCAAGCACTGCCTGGCAAAGCACATTTTTATCCAGGCTCATTTTTATGATCTCTGAAGACCCCATAAATATTTCCTTAACACAGGGAAGGCCTCGCCACGAAGGATTAACGGCCCCATTGTTGCAAAGGGGAGGGTGAACATTGCCAAGCCTTACACTGTGGCACATCACCCTTTAACACACCCAGTTATGTGCAGTTTCTTTCCAAGACTTGGCTGAAACTGGGTAGCTTAGAAAGGGAACCGGCAGAAATGTCCACAGAGGTGGTCAAAAATATTCCAGGTGGAAATCATGACGACGTGCGTGAAACGGCCTGTTTTTCTTAGGCATGTCACAGGGGGAGGTCTGTTGGAAAACTGCTAGCCAGGCTGGTAGGAGGGAGTCAAGATGGGACCTAGCTTGGAGTCCTTACACAGCCACAAATGGCAGAATCTTGACTTCCCCCAAGATCCATAAAACTGGATGGACTTGAGACAATAAAGGACACTCTATTAGTAAGTGATGACGTATTAGGATGAGAAATAGAAAATGTTTATGAAATAAGATAAGAATATATTTAAGTAAGTAATATGTATATTTTAGATATGATAAATTTTATGTAGTGAAATGAAGGAAATTTGGATTACCCGAAACTTAAACACTATGGATAATAATAATAATAATAATAATAATAATAATAATAATAATAATAATAATAATAATAATAATAATAATAATAATAATAAATAATAATAATAAAAAAAAATAAAAATAAAAAGTTGGAAGGGACCTTGGAGGTCATCGAGTCCAACCCCCTGCTCAGGCAGGAACCCTACACCATTAGGTAAAACTCAAAACAGGACATGGATATGTATAAGCAAATAATATATTGATAAATGTTTAAACTAAGTTTGTTATAATTAGAAATCTATTAGCCTAAATGTGATATAGCAAATGTTAAGGGGAAGTAGAGAAGGAATTTCTGATGATATAACCTGAGATACGTACCAAAGACTTTGTTATTCCAACCACTGATTACCCAGTCACCACGCTGCCTTCCGAATACTTAATGTAAAACTGGAAAATCAATAACATTTGTTTTTTTTTTTAAAAAAAAAAACTGTATCTGATCATTCCTGGAGGAAGGCAAGCAGTCTTGGGAGATAGCTGATAGATAATCACATCACTGACTTTTGCTATTCGCAAATAGCTCTGGCTGCTTGCTTCTGACTTTCAACCATTTGCATTCCTTCTTTTATTTTATTTTATTTATTTATTTATTTATTGTATTTTTACCCCGCCCTTCTCCTTGCGGACTCAGGGCGGCTAACAGCCTAATAAAAACAAATACAAAAATACAAAAAATACTATCATTAAAAACATAATTAAAAGGAAATATTAATTTGGCCTTTGTTATTTTAAAAATTATTTTAAAACCCAGCTAAAAATTACCCCTTAGGCCA
>NW_015399976.1:0-2081 GCF_001527695.2 Protobothrops mucrosquamatus
TCTTCTTCTTCTTCTTCTTCTTCTTCTTCTTCTTCTTCTTCTTCTTCTTCTTCTTCTTCCTCCTCCTCCTCCTCCTCCTCCTCCTCCTCCTCCTCCTCTCTGGAAATCCCACTCCCTTCTAGCACTGATGATGTTCCCTAGTTGTGTCATGAAACATTTACAAGAAAATCACCAAGCTCAGAGAACATCAAGGATCCCACAGTCTTCCTCCTCCTCCTTGTCCTCGTCCTCCTCCTCGTCCTCCTCCTCCTCGTCCTCCTCCTCCTCCTCCTTCCTTCTAGCACTGATGATGTTACCTAGTCGGGTAATGAAATGTCTGCAAGAAAACAACCAAGGTCACAGAGCACCAAGGACCCCACAATAGTCCTCCTCCTCCTCCTCCTCCTCCTCCTCCCTGCAAACCCCTTCAGGGACTGATGATGTTCCCTAGATTGGTCATGAAACATCTGCAAGGCTCAGAGAGCACCAAGGCCCCCACATCTGCCTGAGCTGCTTCCATGTTAAACTGAGGCAGGCAGATCAGAGTTGGTTCAGTATCTTGAAGCTGAACTATTTTCCATGTGGAACCGAGAGCCCAACCAGGGCTCTAACTAAGATGGCACAGGTTAATCTGCATTGGTTGGTCTACTTCTTCAGTCTCTCCCCAGGGGAAGACTAGGCTGAGTTCTGTAGCCCCATAAGTTTCACAGACACTCGGAGAGAACCGATATTACTTTTAATGTTTAATTTATATGTAATACCACTTTACAATGCCTTGGGAAGGGCACACTTGGAATCCTGCATCCAGTTTCAGTTGCCAGGATGTAGAAAAGATGTTGAGACTCTAGAAAGAGTGCAGAGAAGAGCAACAAAGATGATCAGGGGACTGGAGGCTAAAACTGGAATTGGGAATGTCTAGTTTAATGAAGAGAAGGACGAGGGGGGACATGATAGCAGCGTTCCAGTATCTCAGGGGCTGCCCCAAAGAAGAGGGAGTCAAGCTATTCCCCAAAGCGCCTGAAGGCAGGACAAGAAGCAATGGAGGGAAACTAATCAAGGAGAGAAGCAACCTAGAACTAAGGAGAAACTTCCTGACGGTTAGAACAATTAACCAGTGGAACAACCTGCCTCCAGAAGTTGCAGGTGCTTCATCACTGGAGGTTTTTAAGAAGAGACTGGACAGCCATTTGTCTGAAATGGAATAGGGTTTCCTGCCTGAGCAGGGGGTTGGACTAGATGACCTCCATGGTCCCTTCCAACTCTGTTATTCTGTAATATTAGCGAAAAGGCAAAAGAAGGGATTTTAGGGAAGGCTTTTCCTGCATCATCAAAATGTCCACCTCCTGAGTCAATCTTAGCCAGGGTTTTTCTGGAAATCTCAGCTTCCTGGAAGCCAGCCTCTTCCCTCTGGATGCAAAGAGGATCGGGATCTTGGGATCTCGGGAGGAAAATGATGCTGTTTGCTTTGGCTGGGCTTTTCCTGATCAATACCAGCTGTTTTTGCTGGCTCCAGCGCAGCAACAGGAACACCGTCAGGAAGTGGCAATGCCCAAAGGCACAAAGATTGTGGAACTTATTAAAGAAGTGGTTGGAAGAAACTTTGCAAATAGATTATAGAAGCCAAACCGGATTTTTTCTTATTGGGAATTATAGAAAGAAAATATAAGAAAGACACAAATTATTTACTACTGCATATAGTTGTTCGTCCATCAATTTCGATGAAGACCTTGACATCTTGTGGATTGTGGGCCATCAATGGTGTGTCCGTAGATGGCTGATGAGACCGACGTTAGCACGGAATGTTCTGCCACATACTGAACAGAGAAATGTGGACACTGTTGCTTCAGCATTTGCAGCTCTGGCTTTACGGAGTGCTCGCTTCTCGTGTGCCAAGATTGTCCTTCTGTGTTCATATGTCTGGCACCCCTGGTAAACCAGGGTACGCCATGTCGGTCGATCATGCGCCAAGAGTTCCCAAGAGATGGTGTCGATATCCAGGGACTTGAGAGATGCTTTCAGCGTGTCTTTGTATCGCTTCTTTTGTCCCCCGTGCGATCGCTTTCCTTGAGACAGCTCACCATAGAAGAGCTGTTTAGGGATGC
>NW_015399976.1:4769-6412 GCF_001527695.2 Protobothrops mucrosquamatus
TTGGGTTGGGTTGGGTTGGGTTGGGTTGAGTTGGGTTGGGTTGGGTTGGGTTGGGTTGAATTGAGTTGAATTGGTTTGGGTTGGACTGGACTGGACTGCATTGTGTTCAGCTTGGTTTGAGCTGAGTTGCATTGAGTTGAGTGAATTAAACTGAGTTGGGTTGCATTGAATGGACTGAGCTGAGCTCAGCTGAGCCAAGCTGTGCTGCCTTGAGTTGTGTTGAGTGAGTTAAACTGAGTTGGGTGGCACTGAATGGAGTGGGCTGAGTTATGCTGAGCTGTGTTGAGTTGATTCCAGTGTATCCCATTTTACCCATTGTGTGGACAGACTGAAGAATTTGAATATATTTAAAGAAAACCCAACATGATAATAAGCCTGCATCAATCCTTATGCACGACCAACAATATAATGACATTCATCAGGTTTCCTATTTTCTGGATTCGCCCAACACAGAACCATTAAACAACAAATGGACTAAATTCACACAGTGTATTAAGCCAAGTTAACACCTAACCAAGTTGACCCTATTGGATGAATACAATCCCTAACAGAGATGAGAATCACTGTCACTGTAACATTGTTTAATGTAATGTTGGCAAAATAATGTCCATACATTCATTTTCCTACTTCATCCTGTTGAAAAGAAAGAACTGGTGGAGAAGAGAATTCCACAGACATTTTTCTGCATGGACATGACATCTTGGGAGCCAGCTTAGTCTAGTGCAGGGGTGTCAAACTCGCAATGTCACGTGATGTGTTGCGACATATCATGACTTTTTTGCCATTGACAGCAATGGAGTGGGCGTGATTTCGCTATGATGCATCTGGCCCCCAGGCCGGCAGTTTGACATGCCTGGTCTACTGGATAAGGCACCAGACTAGAATCCAGAAGAAGGTAAATTCTAGTGCCGCCGTAGACACGAAAAGCAGCGGGGTGACTTTGGACCAATCACCAGAAGATGGTGAATTCTAGTCCCGGCTTAGACATGAAAGGCAGCTGGGTGACTTGGACTAATCAACAGGAGACAGTGAATTCTAGTCCCGCCTTAGACACGAAAGGCAGCTGGGTGACTTTAGACTAACCACCAGGAGACAGTGAATTCTAGTCCCGCCTTAGACACGAAAGGCAGCTGGGTGACTTTGGACCAATCACCAGGAGACGGTGAGTTCTAATCCTTCCTTAAGCATGAAAGCCGGCTGGGTGACTTTGGGACAATCACCAGGAGACGGTGAGTTCTAGTCTTGCGTTAGGCATGAAAGCTGGCTGGATGACTTTGGGCCAATCACGAGGAAGCAGTGAGTTCTAGTCCCGCCTTAGGCATGAAAGCCCGCTGGGTGACTTTGGGCCAATCACCAGGAAACTGGGAGTTCTAGTCCTGCTTTAGACACAAAAGGCAGCTGAGTGACTTTGGACTAATCACTAGGAGACGGTGAATTCTAGTCCCGCCTTAGACACGAAAGGCAGCTGGGTGACTTTGGGCCAATCACCAGGAGACGGTGAATTCTAGTCCCGCCTTAGACACGAAAGGCAGCTGGGTGACTTTGGACCAATCACCAGGAGACGGTGAATTCTAGTTCCGTCTTAGACACGAAAGGCAGCTGGGTGACTTTGGACCAATCACCAGGAGACGGTGAATTCTAGT
>NW_015399977.1:0-2167 GCF_001527695.2 Protobothrops mucrosquamatus
CCTGGTAAATTGGATCTTAGGGGATGCAACAAAGGTATTTACAATGCCTCTTGCTCGTTGTGTGGAATTCCCAATTTTCCACCTGAATAGATTTTTTTCTTGATGGCAGAAATCTTACAATGAAGTTATAAAATATTCAATAAGTTGAATATGTTGGGCTCTGCAATATTTTCCATCTATTAACAATTTAAAAATAACCCATAGATATCTAATTAGTTATTTACTAAGTATTGCATTATGGAAGTTTCATAATGAATATTACCAAATAAAGATAACCTGCCTGCTATGTAGTTTGTAGATAAAGTTGCTTACAATCATTTTAACATAATCTAACTAGAGTTTAATTATGTGGAACTAGAGTTTAGTCATCTTCTTATAGTACTTTCCTTCATATAAGCCTGAAGACATGTAGCTAATGGAATAAGTATGCTCAAATAACTTACATTAGATACTTGCATTCAGTCTCCCCTGATGCTGCTTTCTAAACTCATGGTATACTCTAGAACAGGGGTGTTAAACTGCCGGCCTGCAGGCCAGTTTCATCATACCGAAGCCGCACCCACCCCATTGCTGGCAATGCAAAAAGAGTTGTGATACTTTGTGGCACGTCACGTGAACGTGGCAAGTTTGACACCTGTGCTCTAGAATGTAATTGGACTCAAAGAGTTACAATATTAGAGTATTTTTAGTCCTTATAAGAAAATTACCCCCAGAAGATGGTATTGGGGCCCCTGACCAATGATACAATAAAGGGTTGTCTTCTGTCCTTCATTTTTAATACCTACATTGAATCCTTTTTTCTTTTTTTGCATATTTTCAACTCAATCTTATGTTACTATCTATGCAACCTAAGAAGACCATACATTTATTGACCTGGTATTGGAAAATAATTTGGAATTAGTAAGAATAAAAGAACTGACATAAAATATAGACTAGATGGAGTTTAATTATTGGAAGCAGGAAGCTTTCTAGCAATGTAAAAGCCAGTTTGTTTTCTGGGGGTTTCTGCAAAAGTGAGAATTATTATAGCAGTCCTCTGGGAGACAAATTATAATGATTTTCACTCTTAAGTCTCCCCTAAATAATAAAAGTGTGGCAAACACATCAGTTAAATGGAATGTGTCTGTGTGTGCATCCTGTATAATTTCCTAAAAGCTGGCTGATGATTTTAGGCCAGTCACTCCCTCTAAGCCCAACTCACCTCACAGGACTGTTGTTGTGGGGGAAAATCAGAGAAGGAAGGAGTGTTAGGTATGTTCAACACCTTGAGTTATTTATAAAAAAAATAAAGGCAGGATGAAAAAATATCTAAAAAAAGTCTTGAAATTATGACACCGAAAATTGCTACCTTGAATTTGATTTCTTTAAGAAGCTATCTTTAAGAGATGGTGTAGATTCTCTTGCTTGAGCAGGGGGCTGGACTTGAAGACCTCAAGGGTCTATTCTATTCTATTCTATTCTATTCTATTCTATTCTATTCTATTCTATTCTATTCTATTCTATTCTATTCTATTCTATTCTATTCTATTCTAAGTAGGTTATTGGAAAGAAAATGGGCTACTTTTGTGAAGAGCCTTAATGAATAATACAGCCACTGAAAATCTTCTGATAACACAAATACCCATAGATGATCAATCAGCATGCCAGATGTTAATCTTCTAATTTAATAATTTGGGACATACTGATGAACATATGTAAAAGTGATAAGAACAAATTATCCATCCTTAGCTGAGAGATCTGGGTGGGGCTGGGAGGAATTGTTTTAGAAAATATGAGTACTACTATCCTTCAGATGTCATGAAGGTGTGGATGAGGAACATGCAAGTTCTGGGGGCAGCATGTAAAACCATTTCCAGTTCAAATCCTCCTGTGTTCTAGCAAATGTATGAACAAATGATGCATAAAACAAAGCGTTGAGATTTCCCATTTCTACTCTTGATGAATATAAACTATCACTGTAAAAACTAGCTTTATTTTTTTCTCTCCACAAAAAAAGGATGCCCTATTTGGCTACTGGGTATGAATAAAAATTGGACCAGCATTTTCCTTTGGAAGTTATATAAACAGAGAAGTCATTCCCATAGAAAAGCAGACAGTAGAAACTGATAGAAATTTGGCCCAAATATTTAATTTGATTGTAGGCTTGCAGAAAGTCTGTGATAAACAG
>NW_015399977.1:4591-6410 GCF_001527695.2 Protobothrops mucrosquamatus
CTCTATGTGTGAAGAAAAGTTGCAAAGTTACAAAAAATAGCAATGTGGAATCTTCCAGCACAATCTAAACAACAACTCTTGTGAGATGTGACAGGATAGAGAAGTTATATTTGAAAAGTTGTGCCGTGATCATAGATTGAATTTATACCGATCAGTAGATTTTTAAACAGCTGCTAGTCAATCCCTCCTCCCCCAAAAAAATCAGTGCTCATTTAATTTCCGTCTTTTAATCATCAATCTTTCCATTCTGAGAGTTGGAGTGAATAGCAATAGGACCATCTATCAGATACTGCTGAATATCTTTCAGTAAGCAGAGGCTCCCGACTGAAATCCAAGGATGGGATGACTGAACTATATAGGCTGAAATATTTGATGACTGATGACTACTGACACCACTCCCCAGTTGTGTTTGCCTTTTAATACTTGTGGCTTGGTGAGCTGTTTGAAAAACATGTAAAACACTTAGATTTATTCATTACATCATGAATCACAAACACATCCTAATATACGTTCAGTCACAAAAATGGAAGAATGATAAGATCAAATGCACTACATTTATCCAGATTGATGCTGTCTGTTTTTCTGAAATAGTAATATTTCAACAAAAGGTAAGAATGGAGGAGAGGGAAGAATGAGTGTATTTTGGTTTAATTAAAACCCAGCTCAGAGAAGAAATAAGGGTTTATGATTTCCACCCCACATTTTAAGGAAGCTTTGCAAAGCACCAAGGTTCATATTCCAAACAGAAACATTACAGCTGTTAGAAACAACAGTTTGATGTGAATCAGAATAATTACATGGATTTTTTTTTTTTAAGTCCTTTTATTTCTCTCACTTATTTCCATTGGGCTGATCTTCACATCCTTGCAATCATATCCTCTAGAACTGGAGTACCCAACCCCTGGTCCATGGACCAGCACCAGTCCGCAGGATGCCAGAAAACAGTTTGCGCAAACAAGTGAAGCTCCAACCATGGGATGCAGGCAGCACACAAAACCACAGCCCCTCCAGTTCACAGAAGAACCTCTCTCCACAGAACTGGTCCCTTGTGGGGGCCACAGCTCTAGAATATGTGCAGTGGGTGGAGAATAACATCAAAATGGAGCAGATGATCAGGAGAATGAATATATGATGCACATTAAAAAAAACAGCAGGGTTTGGCTTTCTTGATCTTCCCTGCAATTTTGATACCATTGATCCTCCCCACACAAATGCCACTGTGTCCCAATAATCGCTTCTAAATAAATATCATTTTGTTTGTTTCATCTTCAATCTTCTGGGAAAATTACTGAGAAAACATTTAAAATTCTTACCTCTTCTAAATTTTACACACACACACACACACAGCGCACACATTACTGCAATCAGAAGGCAGTTTTGTAAATTTAACGAAAGTGGTCTTCCCTTTGGAAACTCCCCTGAGACATATTTGCCAACAGCTTTTCGATAATTCTGGAGTACATACCGTATTTATTGGCGTATAACACGCACTTTTTCCCCCTGAAAATAGGGGGCAAATGATGTGTGCGTGTTATACACCGATATAAGGTCTCCGCCGCCCGGCCCCACCTCGGCCCGGGCAGCCACGGCCCTTCCCCGTCCTCCTGCTGCCGCTGCTGCCGCGGCCCTTCGCCACCCGGCCCCACCTCAGCCCGGGCAGCTGCGGCCCTTCACCGCCCGGCCCCACCTCGGCCCGGGCAGCCGCGGCCCTTCGCCGCCCGGCACCACCTTGGCCCGGGCAGCCGCGCCCCTTCCCCATCCTCCTGCTGCCGCTGCCGCCGAGCTCTCCGCCGCCCGGCCCCACCTCGGCCTGGGCAGC
>NW_015399978.1:0-1997 GCF_001527695.2 Protobothrops mucrosquamatus
GCTGGCTTTTAGGTCATTATCATATATGGACACTTATAGAATGTATATTCGCCTTCATTTGTGACAAATTGTCTAGCTGAAAATAAAAAACTTTGAAAGCAAAGTTCTTGCCACTCTCCTGTATTTCTAGCAAAGAAAGCAAAAAGTGGATGGAAACTGCTCAGATGTTCAGGAACTCTAAGAATATTTAAAAATGTTATTTTAAAGTTCTTGCCAGTGTTTGATAAATGGAACATTCTTCTTTACTTATTTCATTATTCTTCCTTTGGCTCGATCTTCACGCTTGCTAGCAGGAAAAGAAGTTACAGCCTGTGTTCCACTTATGGCAGCATTTGGGACTGGAGTTTCCATCGTTAAACGATGCCCTCACAAACCCCTGACTGCACTGCACAGTGATGACAACCCCTACAGTCCTGGTTGCAGTCCTCAATTGAATCCCACAGTCATTTGACGGGGCGACTTCCTGCAGGCTTCCCACAGAGTCAGCGGGGAAACTGGCAGGAAGTTGTGAGTCCCAGGTCCACAGCAGCAAAGCATCTCCTGACCTGTGTGAGAGGGCACAAAGATTGTCCCAGATGATGGAAGAGGGTCAGGGAGGGTGTGCAACAGGGATGGCAGGGGTGGGTGTGCGAGAAGGCAAAGTGGTCAAGAGGCGTGGCATGGCAGCAGGAGAGGAGAGACAGGACAGGGAGAGGACATGGGGGGGCGAGGGTCATGTGGGTCAGGATGTGGGCAATAGGGACTCCAGAAGTGGCTGGCACAGCACAAGTGCAGAGGGGTTAGGGGAGGGGATCTGAGTGGAAGATACCTACCCAGCCACTTGCAGTCTTCCAGGCCAGCTTCTCCTTTGACTTTCTGGGGAAGGCAGCACAGAAGTTTGCAAATGGCAGTCATGAAAAGGTGCTGCTCTAAATGCTTCTAATTATTTTCGTATTTCAGAAAGAGAAATATTTGGACTGCAGAGTAAATAAAATTACATTCTATATACAGGAGCTTAACGTTGTGATTTTTGGGTTGTGGGTCCAGGGATGGTCTTGCCACAAGGAGTCTTGCTAGCATTCACAAAATGGAAACCTCCAGACTTGAGTTAGGCTGGATTTCTACTCCCATAACGTCTTGCTGGCTGGACTTGATGGGAGTTGTGATCCAACAACTCTGCAACCTCCAGACAAGTGACCTGTTCTGAAGGCAGCTAAAGGCATCTAAATTTGATAATGGCTGAAGCTTTTGAAGAGCTCAAATAAGTTTAATATATATTCAAAAGTTCAAAAGGGAAAGCTTATTCACAGGAAATATGCACCTGTAAAGCTTGTAACAATTCTGGGTGGTTAGAGAGGTGATAAAAGTAATGAAGAGTTAGGCATTTTGCAAACTCAACTAAAAGTTAGGATGCAAATAGGATGTGTATTAGAATATTAGATAACTCCTGAAGCATTCATTAGCCAAGGTTTAGGAATAGGGATGGCTAGAGACCAATAGAATAATTGTTAGATTATTATTGAAATGTTTATTAGATGATATTCCTTATATATCCCGCCTTCTGCTTTAGGGAAAATGTATAAAGCTTTCTTAATTCTATTGTTCGGGGTTCCATGGCATTTTCTACCCAGGACCCTTTTTTCTTGGAGCTCTTCAATAAAAGACATCAAAACCTGTAATTCGTGTCTGGTGTTCTTCATCGGCCTCAGCACCAGGCTCAGACCACACTTGGGGACAACATGGGGGGGGGGGGCTAGGGAGGAAGAAGGGGTCTCCTCAGGGCCCTACAAACAGTTTATAACTCACTGTGTGAAAACGGGGCACCCCGAAGCCCAGCAGGGGAGGGAGGGAGGGAGGGAGGGAAGCAGGGACCCAGCATCCCCAGCGCCTCTCTCCGATTCTGGGCAGAAGGGGGGGGAAGGCAGGGGGGGCGGTGGGGGGGCCATGGGTTGACTCTGCTCCCCCCCCCGTCTGTTCTCTCCTGGCCACCTGCGCAGCTGGACTTGGAGATCTTCTGG
>NW_015399978.1:4092-6410 GCF_001527695.2 Protobothrops mucrosquamatus
CCCTGTTGGACTTCATCTTGCTGGTTTCTTCCATTTTGGCTCATCAAGATCTTCTTCAAATCACAATTCTCTCTCCATTATTTTGTATCCTCAACAAATAATTCCATATTCTCCTCCTGCCTCCAGGTCATTTATAGATTATGCTCAGCATCTGAGCCTTTCTCATTCCTCTTTGCAGGAGACCAGTGAGGATGTGGCCGTGAGCTCCACAGAAGAAAAGGGGCGTTCTTGGATCGGGACCCACAGACTTTTGGCCCAGACTCCCTTCTAGAGAATTTGGAAATCGTGGCCCAATTGGAGAATCAGCTTCCTGCACAAGGGACGAATGGGTTAAGGAGAAATCAAACCGGTCAGCAGTGAGGGTCATCCCTGGCCTGGACTCAGAGGGGGAACAGGTGACCCAGACACCTCTTAGCTGCAACTTTAAAGGTGAGTAACAAATCTTGGTTAAATCTTGGTTTGGAGAAAAGGCACATATTTTTTAGATCTTTATTTGACAGAACAGTAATGCAGAGAAAATGGGTTTTGCTCCCATGGTGCTGGGTGATGGCATAATTTAGTTCAGTTAAGGACTTTACGTTGAGTCTGTTTCATCACCCAGTTATGAATCCATCTGGGGGTGATGCTGTTTATTCCACATTTTTCTATCTTGCCAAGAAGTCGGCCGTGGTCTACTTTGTCATACGCCTTACTGAAGTCCAGGCATACGGTATCCATATAGTTTTGCTGTTCCACCAATTCTGTCACTTGGTCAAAGAATGTAATAAGTTTTTTCTCCTCTGATCTGTTTTTGACAAACCCATGTTGGCTTCTGGTAATAGCTTTGTTTGTTTCTAGGCTTTCGCAGATCCATTTTTAGATTATCTTTTCCAGGATATTCCCAGTTACTGATGTCAGGCCGATTGGTCTGTAGTTTCCTTCATCCATTTTTTCCCCTTCTTGTAGTATTTTATAAAATACACAAAATATTTGACGAGGAAGTCAGGATCAAGTAGTTGTGATGGGATGGAGCTCATAACTGCAAAATCAGAAGAAGGAAGAAAGAAAAGGGAATCAGAAATGGGTGGCTTGGTTACACTAGCCTGAAGTCTCTTTCCTTCTCTTAGGTGATGCCTCAATTTTTTCCTGATTCCTATAGTTCATTCTGGACTTACTACCACAATTTGGACCGGAATCCTGGTCATTGCATGAGCGGTCATTGAGATGTGACTTGGCTGCTCTTCTCAAATATTGCAATCCTGCTCTTGTGGGCCTGGTTGTTAAGCAATTTCACAAGTTATTAAGCAGACAAAATAACAGGTAAGGAATCGGGGGTTGCCTTAAGTGGGCAGGAGAGGCCATGTGAGTGCTGGCACAGGGCATGTGCGAGTTAAGGGGGTGTTGAAGAAGCTTAGAGATGCTTTGGGACACGTTGCTTGGAAACGGTATGGATCCTGCGGCTTGGAGAATGGCGCAAGGCTGCAAAGGCCTCCGGTCTGGGCTTTGAAGCTGCATTTCTAAGGTGCAGCTGTGAGCCAAAGTCCAGTCCTGAGGTCAGTGGCAGATGGCTGAAATGGCCAAGGGCTCCAGGCGTCCACTTAAGATGCAGTCCTAGTATTGTTGTCAATCAGGGCTGCTTTGCATCGCTGTGCTGTGCTGGCTCAGGCTTCCAGGGGGGGGCAGCAGCTTTACATCCCACTTCAGTAGCCCCCCAATTCATGGGTGGCCTGTGCCTGGTCTCCAGGACCTCCCCCACCCCTGAGACACCCCAACAACAATTGTCTGAGCCTCCCTCCACTTAAGAACTCTCAAGGTCACTTCATGATTGCAACCAGGAGTGTGGGATTACGGTTGTGGATCAAAGTGGTCACCTAACCATTGCTTCACTGAACAACCGAAATTCCAGTCCCAGCTGTGGTCATAAGTTGAGGACATCCCTCCTAGAGTTGTGGGGGTTCCATCACCAGATATTTTGTCTCAGGTGTACCCGGGACCCAACCCTGGGCAAAAGGTGGGACTGGAAGACCTACATGGTCACTTCCAAGGCTAAGATTTTGTGATTACTCAAAAGGAAATATTATTCTCCATATCTTTTTTTTTCCAACAGTGGATAAAAGATTGTGACAAAAAAATTATCTGAAAGCCAACTATCAAGAGATAGTAGAAATTCAGTCCAAGGCAGCAAGTGCCAGAAAGCATGGAGCGTGGGAAACCTTTGGATCCCCCGTCAGACACAGGCAGCTCTCCGGAAAACCACGAAAGAACCCATGAATGCTCAGAGTGTGGGAAATCCTTTGCACACAGGTCCCTCCTTTTGACCCACAGGAAGGTCCATTTTG
>NW_015399979.1:0-1515 GCF_001527695.2 Protobothrops mucrosquamatus
GAAACTTCCTGACAGTTAGAACAATTAACCAGTGGAACAACCTGCCTCCAGAAGCGGTGAATGCTCCAACACTGGAAGTTTTTAAGAAGAGACTGGACAGCCATTTGTCTGAAATGGTATAGGGTTTCCTGCCTGAGCAGGGGGTTGGACTAGATGACCTCCAAGGTCCCTTCCAACTTTATTATTATTATTATTATTAGAGCCATCCCAGAAAACAACCATTTAATAGCTGGCCCCAACTGGAGGCCTTCACAATATGAGAAAATTAACCCCTTTTGACGGGGCTCACCCAGACTCGTGTGGGTGGACGCGAATACTTTTTCAGGTGTGTCTACCTTCACAGGCATCCTAGGAACTCTTCACAGCTTCACACTCTCTCACCACCCGCCCAGCTAAACACAATCGCACAATATATAAAGTTGAGGCTTCTCTCTCCCTCGCTTAATAAAATGGGAGGGTTAATTGGGGTTTCCTGTCCCTACTGCTTTTTAATCTTTGTTTGCACGGGTTAACAAAGGTTACCATAAATGCAGGTCTGTCTTCATTTTAGCTAAATATGGTAATTAAAAAAAATCAATTTTTACAAATCTATCATTAGGGTGGCTGGTCTGTGGACGCCATCCGCTATGAATCATTTTCTTCTGTTTCTAAATTGCCTCCTCCTGATTAAGCTCTTAACAACCACCCGGCGTGTAAATATTTAGTAGGTGATTCACATCAGCTTTTGAAAATTCCTAAGTCACCTCTTGGACGGCAAAAGGGGTGACGAAAGCGGCAAAAAAGAGACATTATCTGGGTTTAGGCTGCAACTCAAATCGGTTTCATCTCTCCTCCCTCTTATTACGGAGAAAAACCTGCGAGTCCGGACTCCTTAAGTTGCGTCTTCCTCCCTTTTTTAAAAATCTTACACGGCTAATGAGAAGGCAGAATTGATAGGCATGGGTCATGTCTGGTTCAAGAGACTGAGGAATTCTTATTCTTATTCTTAATATTATTAAAAACATCTGGTCTTTGGCAACGTTAAAAAAAAAAGAATGACCTTTACTGAACAAGGGCCATAATAAGCGCTTGGAGGGTGATTGAAAAGCCTTTTCATGGAAAAGGAAAAATATGAGAGGCAGTTTGGTCTAGTGGTTGAAGCACCGGGCTTGAAACCGGGAGATGTGAGTTCTAGTCCCGCCTCAGGCATGAAAGCCAGCTGGGCGACTTTGGGCCAATCACCAGGAGACGGTGAGTTCTAGTCCTGCCTTAGCTATGAAAGCCAACTTGATGACTTTGGGTCAATCACCAGGAGACGGTGAGTTCTAGTCCCGCCTTAGGCATGAAAGCCAGCTGGGTGACTTTGGGCCAATCACCAGGAGACGGTGAGTTCTAGTCCCGCCTTAGGCATGAAAGCCAGCTGGGCAACTTTGAGCCAATCACCAAGAGATGGTGTGTTCTAGTCCCGTCTTAGGCATGAAAGCTGGTTACTTGACTTTGGGCCAATCACCAGGAGACGGTGAGTTCTAGTCCCGC
>NW_015399979.1:5269-6410 GCF_001527695.2 Protobothrops mucrosquamatus
CATGGGGGAACTATGGCCCCTTCATGACTGGTGGACTTCAACTCCCAGAATTCCTGAGCCAGCATGGGGGAACTATGGCCCCTTCATGACTGGTGGACTTCAACTCCCAGAATTCCTGAGCCAGCATGGGGGAACTATGGCCCCCTCATGACTCGTGGACTTCAACTCCCAGAATTCCTGAGCCAGCATGGGGGAACTATGGCTCCCTTCATTACTCGTGGACTTCAACTCCCAGAATTCCTGAGCCAGCATGGCTCAGCTTGGAAACCTCTCCCTTTCCCCTCAGCATGGCTAGCTGAGGAATTCTGGGAGTTGAAGTCCACCAGTCATAAAAGAGCCAAGGTTGCCTACCCCTGATTTAGGCTATTCGAATCTACCCTGTAAAACAAGGGTCTTCCAACTTGGCCTTTTTATGACTTGTGGACTTCAACTCCCAGAATTCCTCAGCCAGCCCTCAGGGAATTCTGGGAGTTGAAGTCCACAAGTCATCAAAGGGCCAAGTTGGAAGACCCCTGTCTTAAAGCATCCTGGCTGAGGAATTCTGGGAGTTGAAGTCCAAAAGTCATCAAAGGGCCAAGTTGGAAGACCCGTCTTAAAGCATCCTGGCTGAGGAATTCTGGGAGTTGAAGTCCACAAGTCATAAAAAGGCCACGTTTGAACCCCTGCTGTATTGGGCTGACACCTTGCTTGGAAATTAATATTGATTTATTCCTCTCCCTTTTTTTGCAGTTTCGGATGAGCTCCTTCTGGCGTGAGTACTTTCACTGTTTTTGTTTTAATTCACCAGCTTTGGAATGAGGGCCGCCAGCTCAAGCTTAGAGACCCTGGCTGGGGGATTCTGGGTGGTGAAGTCCACCTGTCTTAAACCATGCCAGCTAGAGAATTCTGGGAGTTGAAGTCCACCCATCTTAAAGCAGGCTGGCTGGGGAATTCTGGGAGTTGGTCCACCCATCTGAACAAGCTTGAGATCTTCTGCCTTAGAGGCATCTCAGCCTTAGAACTCCATCTATTCTGAAAAAGTGCAGTAGGTCCCTTCCAGCCCTGTGGTTCTATAATTCTCTGTGACCTACTAGATTCACAGTGTTTCTCAACCTTGACAATTTTAAGGCATGTGGACTTCAACTCCCAGAATTCCACAGCC
>NW_015399980.1:0-1248 GCF_001527695.2 Protobothrops mucrosquamatus
GCAGCGAAACTGTCCTGCTAGCAAGTGTCTTTTATCTCTTTTGGTAGGTTAGCTTGTGAGAATCGCTGTTTTGGGACAGTGCATAACAATTGCCCAAATTGTTATAAGCTCTGATATGACATCTGCTAGTTTCACTTCTCCTTTCTGCTTAGTTTCATTTTATATGACAGGATAGCCCTATGTCCCCTTGGCTACAGAATTGCAGATCTATAGCCTAAGATACAAGGAATTAGGTAGCGCTCACATATGAAAATGACAGATGGGGAAGATCATCTGACTTATATGAAAACCAGCACATCTAGAAACTCAGTTATCAAATCTGTATGAATGGTGAGTGGAATTACCTTGTACTGATCATTCAACGTTCAAAGACAGGGACCTGATCCCTACTATTTAAAAATTTTAGATTCTACCTGGGAAATGGGTTTTCCAAAATAATAATGTGGGAATTAGAACAGAGATAGTGTTTCTTTGTTTTGCTTTAGCAAAATAGTAAGTAGCAGAATGACATTTTAGTTCAAGAGCAGGGTTTCTGATTGCAACAGTGAAGTTTTATGATTCTAGAGAAGATAACCCTTTTCGTCTATTGAGATGTCACCCTCTCAATTTGCCTATATCCGTTTGCTGGAGATTAAGAGAAAATATGATTGGGTTTATGCAGTATGCCGTATCATAAACTGTTTTGTTTGGTATAGGTTAGCACAGCATATAAACCAAATATTGTGGTTTCTGGATTATGGCACATCATGTTCTTGGAATTCAAGCCTAAGAAAGAAATAATACAAAGCCAGTATTGTTTTAATATTGTAGATCAGAGTTTCTCCAATTAATCTAATTATTCCGCAGTCAGCATGGCAAATGCTACCAAACTGAGGAAGGATTTTATAGCTCTAAAGGTGTAAACTACAAACTGTTAAGTACACAGTATAACACTGCAGTAATGCTGAAGCACTATCCTATGCAAATTTACTGAGAACTAATTGCAATGGGAGTTACTTCCAAGGAAATGGATATAAAAGCATCGAGGTCGTGATGTATGTGATGTTACTAGCTTATCAGACTTTTCTCCTGCTATTTTAGGAGGAAACAGGTCATTCAAGAAACGAGAAACTAGAGTGTGATAATTATTAGAAAGAAGGATAAGACTGCAGCACAAGAACTGCACCGTGCCTTAATTTCAAATGAGTTTCTACATATAGTTAATTAAATCAGGAGAACCGAAGGCTTACAATGGAGGGGCTGTAAAGA
>NW_015399980.1:4760-6409 GCF_001527695.2 Protobothrops mucrosquamatus
CTGGTAAAATTCAAATTCATGGGAATATGGTGCTTCCTCAGGCTTGAATAACACTGTATAGAGGAAGGGAATGTATACCAAGCTCCTAAATCAAAGCAAATATTCATTATATTCATATTTGTCAGTTTAGTTCTGTTTCTTTCAACCACTAGCCATAATGAAAAGCAGCTGATTAAAATAAGAATAAAACCAATTAATGAAACCAGACAATAACAATTAGGCCTAGCCATTTCTGACAGAAGGCATATCATATATCCTTGAAATGAGTACTTAAGTAATTGAGCTGGTAATCGGATAGTGTTTGAAATTAAGTACCCCCATTGGCACTGGACAACATGTAAATCAAAAACATCTTGTAACTGCCACAGTGATTTCATAGTAATTCCATTAATAATCTAAAATTGTTCATATAGGAAAATATATTATGTTGCAGTTTTCAAAAGAACATATTGTGAGATGATAAATATTGAATTCCTGTTTCCGAATCTCAAACTTTGTACATAATTGGTTCAAAATGGCAAAGACAAGTTCATTAGATAGAAGACAATGTTGTGGTTTCCATTGTACAATTTGGAAGACATTACAGCCTAATTCCAATGAGGTTGTACGTTTAAAATGCTATTGTATGTTTTTCAGAGGCTTATAGTGGACTGATTTGTGAATCTGCTGTTATTTGTTCATGTTTGCAGTGCAAATATGAATACAAACACTACACAGAGACATGTATACATCAGAAGCAATATTTTTCTTATTCTGAATGCCACAAAAAGAATGCTGGTATCACATACTTTTGGCATGTTTTCAAGTGTTCAGTGTTTTTAAAACTCAAGCCTATTACATGTTTACAGGAAATTTTTTCCACATGTGAAAAATCTTTTTATGTAGAAGATGGAATTTAATTTAGTGGCTATATGGAGACAACAAGGATGTACTTTTTTCAGTTTCACATCAGGCATGTTCCCAACTTAATTATTCAGATAAGAAAACTGTAATATAGACTGTAAAGTCCTTAAAATTGTTATCTAGTCTAGTAACAAAATATCTGCAAGTGAACAACCAATCTCAGAGAGCAACAAGGACTCCACGGTTCAGCCTAGGGCTGCCTATATTCTCTTCTATTGTAATATAGATTATACTGCAGAATTTAATGATGTTGCAGTTATTCCATCAATAAGAATAAACAAAGTCATTTTCTCCAAGATAGTTCTTAAATACATTATTCCTAATAGATTTCTATTTTATAAACAGATTAGCAGCCATCCAAATTGAAAATGATTCTTTTCCAAGCATGAGTCTCATAGAGTTCTCTTGAATAAGATTTATTGAAATGGAAGGATTGCCATTATAAGAATTTCAACAATTGAATGTCTTCAGTTCAGAACAAAAACACCCGTAATGTACAATTAAGGCACAGATTCTCTTTTTAACAGCCTTCTGATGAACTGATGAGGAGGCTATTCTCTTCATTGAGTACGGGAAATTTGTGGTTGCTTACATAACAGACTTGACTCTTTCACAAGAATGAATACTTACAGCATTTTGAAGACGGATTTTATAAAAATAAACTCATGAACGTAATAGTTATTTGGAATACTTTTAAGGTTTGTAGTCATATGATTACTTATGTAATCTTATAAATCAGGAAAATT
>NW_015399981.1:0-1126 GCF_001527695.2 Protobothrops mucrosquamatus
CATCTCAGCCAAGAGGGGGGGGCAGAAATGGGGCGGGGGGGAGAGAAAGGGAGGGAGGGGCGTCTCCCCACTCCTGCCCTCCTCTTCCTCTTTCCCCCCCCCCACCGCGCGGCTTCGGATGGGCGGCGGCGCCTTCTGACGTTACGAAGGCGGCTTCTGGGCGAAGTTGGGCCTCCCGCGAAGTGGGGCGCCGCGGATCGAGGGCGAAGCGGCGGCCCGGCTGGGCTGCTCTGCCTCTCCCCAGCCCTCACACACACACACACGCACACACATGCACCCGAGACACACAGCCCGAAGGTCCTTCCTGGGCTCCGGTTCCTTGAAGGGGGTTCCCTTCCCTCCCTCTGTGGGAGGGGAAAGGGAGCCACCAGGAGATCCTCTGGTTGATGTGGTTTTCTGGCAGACGTTTCGTGGCCCAATTGGGTAACATCCTCAGGGCTAGAAGGGAGTGGGGTTTGTGGAGAGGAGGAAGGAAGGAAGGAAAGAAGGAAGGATGGATGGACTATGGGGTTCAAGGTGCTCTCTGAGCTTGCTTGTTTTCTTGTAGACGTTTCATTACCCATACTAGGTACCATCATCAGTGATAAGAGGGAGTGGGATTTGGGAAGGAAGGAAGGAAGGATTATGGGTGCTTTCTGAGCTTGTTTGTTTCCTTGCAGACGTTTCATTACCCAAACTAGGTAACATCATCAGTGCTAGAAGGGAGTGGAATTTATGGAGGGGAGGGAGGAAGGAAGGAAGGAAGGAAGGAAGGAAGGAAGGAAGGAAGGAAGGAAGGAAAGAAAGAAAGAAAGAAAGAAAGAAAGAAAGACGGACTGACTCTGGGGTCCTTGGTGCTCTCTGAGCTTGGCTGTTTCCTTGCAGACGTTTCATTACCCAAACTAGGTAACATCATCAGGGCTAGCAGGGAGAGGGGTTTGCAGAGAGGAGGAGGAGGAGGAGGAGGAGGAGAGGAAAAGGAAGATTGTGGGATTACCTAGTTGACTAACAAAACATCTGCAAGGAAACAAATCTCAGAGAGCACCAAGGACTCCACAGTCGTCGTCCTCCACCACCACATTGCAAAACCCACACTCCTTTAGCACTGATGATGCTTCCTAGTTGGGTAACGAAAAGTCTACAAGAA
>NW_015399981.1:4721-6409 GCF_001527695.2 Protobothrops mucrosquamatus
AAGTTGCGAGCCCTCTCTGAGGGGGCCAAAGTTTCGCCCCCTATAGACAGCGATGGAATCAGCTGGCTATGCCGGGGCGCCGGCAACCACAGCCACTCGGTCTTGGAAGGGTTGAGTCTGAGTCTGTTCCTCCCCATCCAGACCCGTACGGCCTCCAGGCAACGGGTCATCACGTCAAGGGCATCGTTGGGGTGGCCTGAAATCCTTATGCCTGCTTGAGTGTTAGAAATCGATGACAAACCAAGTGACTGTATTTTGAGCTTTTATTTGGTTTTTTTAAAATTGTCCTTATTTAATACAGTCAACAACATAAAATGTAACCTTATTTTTTTAAACAAACAAACAAACAAACACCCATGAGCAATCAGCCCTTTTTGGCATCACAGCAATCAAAATCTGCTTCCATTTCAAAAAACCCTACATAAATAAAATTCTTCCCCTCGCAGAAGACAATAAAGAGGAAACTCAGATGCCCCCCAGAGGTTTTAAAAATGATCGACATTAAGGTTCTTTCTTGTAAGGATTTCCATTTCTAGTGGTGGATTAAAACATTAAGGCACGGGGAAAAACTCTGACACACCGTGCAGGTTATCCTCGGCTTACGATCACATTTCCACCGCTAAGCAAGGCAGCTGCTGAGTGGGTTTTGCCCCGTTTTGTGACTTTTCCTGCCAGGGTGGTTAAGCGAATCACTGCGTAAGTTAAGTTAATAACACGGTTGTTCAGTCAATCCGGCTTTCCCATTGACTTGGCTTGTCAGACCCTAGGACACTGCAACCGTCACAAGTACACGCCAGTTGCCAAGCATCTGGATTTTGATCACATGACCCTAGGGGACGCTGCAACAGTTGTAAGGGTGCAAGACAGTCCTAAGTCACTTTTCTTTCAGTGCCCTTGTAACTTGGAACGGTCACTGAGCTGTTAATAAGGCGAGGACTGCCAGAGAGGCACCAGGGTTTGAAGGTGGCTAATGGCTGTTGCCTTTAGAGCCACAAAAAGGTAAGAGTCTGATATAATGCTGGTTTATTCCTGATCACAGTCATCACTAGTGGGAAGAGCCAAATGGGTGCTTAACCGGGACTCAGGAGAGATTTCATGTGACAATAATTCTGGGAGAATTCATCCCCACCCCAGGTCACAGGTTGTCTCACGAGTCTTGTGATATATGACTATCCTGTGGCATTTTCTTTTTATTTCAGTTTCTCATAGAAGCAAGATAATTGGCTTGTGTTTTGATGAAACTCTGTGTAAACTTGTACAGAAAGTGCAACGGATGGCACGCTGGATATGATCAGTAAACGGTGACACACTCCTAAAGCTTTCCTAGCAACGTATTACGACATCGTCTTTTATACTGCCAGGGTGATGCCAGCTCCTTGGGAAATTCCTGATTGCTTGAACTTAGCCTAGTGACTAAGTTTTAAGATCTCTGTCTTGTGTTTTTTTTTCCACTTCTTGAATTTGGAGCCTTCAAGATGGTTTGAAAGGTTTACTCTAGTTTGGCTTTGAAATTCTGCCTTAAAAGACGAGGAAGCAGCAAGCTGGTTTATTAGTGTTTGCCTGCACAACTAAATTGTCAAACATTTACTCGGCTGACCTCCTGCATAAGCTGAATGCATCAGGCACACACCCAGGAAACCAAACCAAGATTTGTACACTGTATGTCCAATCCCTCATGAGAGATTTCT
>NW_015399982.1:0-1180 GCF_001527695.2 Protobothrops mucrosquamatus
ATAAGAGAAAAGGCACACAGAATTGAAAAACAGGAAAAGAACTTATTGTTTAAAATGGGGACATAAATGTCTAATTTTTCTTATTCTTATTGTATATGTGAATATGATTTAATATGTCATCAGGAAATGTGTATAGGCGGACGAAAAGAGTGTAACCTCATACTACCTCAGCCAATGGGGAAAGAGGAGGGATGTAGCGACCGGAGACAGGACTTCATAAAAGAAGGGAATATTTTGGGTTAAAACTTTGGAGAGAACCAAGCTTTGATAGCTTCTCTCCCCGCTTATTGCAATAAACGAAACAAAAGGCCTTCACTGTGTCTTGGCTGGTTATTGGTCAGGCGAGCTTGGCTCTGGTCACGAAGGAAAGTAGCCAGGAGCACATAACAAGGGGAAGGATTGGGGGAAATAAAACAAGCTGAAATTGACTGAATTGAGCTCGAGTTTTCTTAACCCACCTGAGATCCTCTTTTTTGTCCTCAGCGTAAAAGGCCAGCAGGGAAACCCTTCGTTTTTATGTGAATGATTACTTTGCTCCTGCTTTAAAAAGCTGCGTGGAATCTCTAAAAAGCAATATTTTCCTTTTTTGGCCCCGAGAAGGCTGGGATGAGGCAGCCCCTTCTTGGTGGATGTTTTACAAAGCATACAAAGTTCTGAGGAAGTTTTGGGGCTGGTCTTGTAAAGCAGGTAATAGAACTAGCTGATGGCTAGAAAGCTGCCTTACATAATTTTAAATATTTTTCAAAATGCCTATCCGAGGAAGCTCCAGAGACCTGGAATCTTTGTGGCCTTGCAGCCTCCCAAAAGCATAAGAAAGAGCAGCCCTTTTCACACATGCTCTGCCCCACCCAGCGGCGGATTTCCGCACAGGCGCAGGAGGCGCGCGCCTGGGGCCTCCACATTTCAGGGGCCTCCACGGCGGTGATTAGATCAGGCGCCCGATTCCTAGGTTTGCTGACCTCCCTCCCTCCCCAGACCCCACGCGAAATTTCCTCCTCCATCAGCCTCGGCTACCGACGACGCTCGGCCTCACCCTGAAATCAGCGCCCAGCTCTCGGTCGGAGACGGCCGTGGATGCTGCCCGGATCTCAACGCCTTAAAAACGAAGGCGGCTGCCTCCCAGGGACGCGGCGAAAGGCCCCCGCGCCGTCGGTTCCCCCCCTCCAAAGAGGAAATATTT
>NW_015399982.1:4980-6409 GCF_001527695.2 Protobothrops mucrosquamatus
TGCCTCGATTTGTCTGAAAAGATCCGATCATTCCAAATGAAACTTCAGCTTTGGCAAAAAAAATTGGATGAAAATAAAATTTACATGTTGCCTACCTTATCTGCTTTCTTTGAGGAACATGACATTGAACCAGACAAAAGGATTACGATGATAATTTCTGTGAAAGAACACTTGCACGTGCTTGCAGACGAAATTTCATCGTACTTTCCAAATCTACCTGACACCCCATTTGCACTTGCCAGAAGCCCATTCACAGTCAAAGTTGAAAATGTTCCTGAGACAGCACAAGAGGAGTTCATTGACCTTATTAACAGCAGTGCAGCGAGAACTGATTTCTCTACAATGCCAGTTACAAAATTCTGGATCAAGTGTTTGCAGTCATATCCTGTTCTGTCTGAGACTGTGTTGCGCCTTCTTCTTCCATTTCCAACAACATATCTTTGTGAAACAGGGTTTTCCAGCTTGTTGGTCATCAAGTCTAAATACAGAAGTAGACTTGTTGTGGAAGATGATCTTCGTTGTGCTCTTGCAAAGACTGCCCCGAGAATTTCTGATCTGGCGAGAAAGAAGCAATCTCAACCTTTGCACTGACGTTGGCTTTTTACGCACACTGTCACAAAATATAGCAATGCAGTTTACTGTTGTTATATTAAGACTGTTACCCATGCTACACCATGCTTCAAGACAAAATTTCATTTATTTGTAATTAAAAATAAATATTTCACAATATATAATTACATATTGTTTTTGTGATTAACCACTATGCTTTAATTATGTTCAATTTGTAACAATGAAAATACATCCTGCATATCAGATATTTACATTACGATTCATAACAGTAGCAAAATTATAGTTATGAAGTAGCAAGGAAAATAATTTTATGGTTGGGGGTCACACAACATGAGGAACTGTATTAAAGTGTCGCGGCATGAGGAAGGTTGAGAACCACTGGTATAAATGATTGGAAAGTTACAAAATACAGAATTCACTGTGACCTCTGGAGGCCCCAAAAGATCCACAAGAAAAAGAAATTGTGCGTTTGGTGTAACATAGAAAACCTTTTATCCTGAAATCTTTTCAAAAAACACAAAGTGGTTCGTAATTGTGATAAACTGAGAAAAAAGTTTCCCTGGACTGAGTGTTATTAAAAAAAAGTTGTGATCCACAGGGAGGGAAATATCCTACAGATGCCACTTAAGCTCTCTCAGGGTCTCTGTTGCCCCTTTATCCGCCCTCCGTCCTCTCCTATTCCCAGTGGAAGAGACCCCCAAGAGACCCAGGTTGCCAGCTCTGAACTGGGTTAAAACCTTTAAGGTTTCATGGATGTTTTGTTTCTCTGGGAACCGTATGGAAGTTCGTAACCTTTTGGAGTGGGACTTTTTTTTAAAAAAAAAAAATCAGTCTTTTGTGCAGCCTTAATAAAAGCATT
>NW_015399982.1:12846-15469 GCF_001527695.2 Protobothrops mucrosquamatus
GGGGGGGGGGGGGGGGGGGGGGACCATGGGTGGACTTTCCTCTCCCTTCATCTGTTCTCTCCTGGTCACCTGCGCAGCTGGACTTGGAGATCTTCTGGATCCAGAAGGGATCCGCTCAGGGCTTCTTCCCGTTCTTCCCCCAGGCGCTCCCCCAACCTCGGCCGCGGGAGGGGACCCCGCACCATCTGGAGAGGCCCCTGCCTCCCCCCCCATCCTCGGGGTCCGCCTCCCCCCCGCCCTCTTCTCCAGCCTGCGGGAAACGCCGCAATCCTCGCAATTCCCTCCCCGAGTCCTTGGCGGCCATCGCGGAGCTTCAGTCTCCACCCAGATGCGGGAACAGGCGAGAGCTCCGCCCGGGCACAGCAGGGCACTCTTCGCATGGGCAGAGGAACCGCGGAGCCTGATGCCCAGCGGAGAAAAAGGGAGTCCCGGCTGGGAAGGCGGAAAGCGGAAGGGAGGGGGGAGGTTCTGAGGCTGCTAAGGGGCGGGGCTGTAAGGCGTGGGCGGAGCCCAAGAGGAGAGTAGAAGCCCCGCCCCCGCGTCTCTCCTCCCACTCGCTGCATCTCCGCTTCTCTCCACGTGTCTCACTTCGCCCTGGGAGGATCGGCGCTGGATCCCTCGGGAGAGGCTTCTGGATCCCGCTCGGGGCAGGTCTGGCTGCTCTCCCTCCGGCCTTTGGGGCGCCCCTCCCGCCAGGAGAGCTTTCCCCCCCCCGCCAGGAGAAAGGTAGCTGCGGATCCGCCTCTCCGGCTTCCCGGGTTTTCCTTGGGGAGATTCGGCTCTGGCATCGCCTGCAGGGAGCGGCTCCCTCCCTTCCCTCCAGGGGGGCAAAGGGGGTCCCTCCCTCCCCGGGCTGGATCTGCCCCCTCCTCGCCCGGCCCAGGATCCCCGCGGGGCTCCGGGTGGATCCGGGAAGGAGCTTTTGGGGATTTTGCTTTCAGAAGGTTTCTCTGTGGTCCGTCAGAGCTAGGGTTGCCAGGTGTCCACTATATGAGTGGACAGTCCACTTTTTTCACATTATGTTCACTTTTTTTTTTCACAAAATAGTGGACATTTTTTTTATTCAAAAGCTTTATGATGAAATGGTACGTAATCTAAAGCTGTACCGTCTACTTTTTTTACTACTTAACCCCCCCTCCCCCCCCGCTTGTCCGCTATTTTTTGGAAGCAGACCTAGCAACCCTAGTCAGCCTCCCAAAAGCATAAGAAAGAGCAGCCCTTTTCACACATGCTCTGCCCCACCTGACCTCTCTCATTTCCCACTGAGTTTTCTTACTCACAACCACGCATTGGTCCCTGTTGGGACTTCATCTTGATGGTTTCTTCCATTTTGGCTCATCAAGATCTTCTTCAGATCACGATTCTCTCTCCATTATTTTGTATCCTCAACAAATAATTCCATATCCTCCTCCTGCCTCCAGGTCATTTATAGATTATGCTCAGCATCTGAGCCTTTCTCATTTCTCTTTGCAGGAGACCAGTGAGGATGTGGCCGTGAGTTCCACAGAAGAAAAGGGGCGTTCTTGGATCGGGACCCACAGACTTTTGGCCCACACTCCGTTCTAGAGAATTTGGAAATCGTGGCCCAGTTGGAGAAGGAGCTTCCTGCACAAACCAGCTTTGTTGGTTTTCTTGCTTGATTATCTTTTCCAAGATCTTCCCAGGTATTGATGTCAGTCTGACTGCTCTATAATTTCCCGGGTCCATTTTTTTTCCTTCTTGTAGTATTTTATAAAATGTATGTGTCACAAGCAAGCTTTGATCAAGACGTCATGATGGGATGGAGGTAAATGGTGCCAAAATCGGAAAAAGCGAGAAAAAGGGAATCCGGAATGGGTTGCTTACTCTCTTTCCTCCTCCCTTGCTTATGCGATGCCTTAATTTTGGGGATTCCCTATAGGTACTCCTCATATTATGACCACAATTCAGACCGGAATCTCAGTCTTTGAGAAGCGGTCATTAAGTGAGATGTCTGCAGCTTTGTATCCCACTTCAGGAAACACCCCCCCCCCAACCCATGGGTGGCCTATGCCTGGTCTCCAGGACCTCCCCCACCACCATTGCCTGGTCCTCCCCTTACTTAAGAACCCTCAAGATCACTTCATGATTGCAACCAGTAGTGCGGGATTATGGTTGTGGATCAAAGGGATCATGTGACTCCTCACCTAACCGCTGCTTCACTGAACAACTAAAATTCCAGTCCCGACTGTGGTCATAAGTTGAGGACATCTCTCCTACAGATGTAGGGCCTCCATCACTGTCTCGGGTGTACTGGGGAACCTACCCTGGGCAGAGGGTGGGACTGGAAGACCTTCAAGGTCCCTTCCAAGGCTGAGATTTTTTGATTCTCTACCATTCTCAAAAGGAAATATTATTCTCGATTTTTTTTTTATTCTCACAGCAGATAAAAGATTGTAACCAAACTTTTATCTGCAATTCAACACATAATAGAAAATCAACACAAGGCAGCAGTCACCAGAAAGCATGGAGCCTGGGAAACTCTTGGATCCCCCCTCAGACACAATCAGCACTCCGGAAAACCACAAAAATCCCCATGAATGCTCAGAGTGTGGGAAATCCTTTGCTTGCAGATCACTGCTTTTTACCCACAAGAAAGCCCATA
>NW_015399983.1:0-1925 GCF_001527695.2 Protobothrops mucrosquamatus
ATTTTCTCCGGAAATATTTCACCAACTATGGCCAAGTCTTTGGCTGAACTGTTGGCAAAGAGAGGACAACAAAAGGATGAAAAAGGAATGAATTTAAGAGGAAAAGCACATGCTGTATCACTGAAATATGCTGCAGAACTCCATAAGACCTCTAAATAGGGAAAATAATTTGCATTTCCTATCTGCTGGATTTTTGCAGGCCAGCTCTGGTAGCCGCATCTTGGTGTAAAGGCATCTGATGACATGCATAGGCCATATTATGGCACATTCATTCTCATACTCACAGGAGAATAACTTCTCCTGAGATTCCTCTCAATTGATTTCAATAAACTTGAAACAGATGGGGAGATAAAATGAAGCATTCTTTCCCTGTGCAAATAATACATTGTCCCAGAAGATCCTTGTGGCTGTTGAAAGAGAATTACATTTTATGGAATCAAATTGAGCAATTCAATTCTGTACATCCAGTACAATTCCTATTTACCATATGCATAGATATATTTACTCTCTTGTTGCAGGCTGGGGAGTGGAAGCTCCCTTGAGCTATTCATAATTTAAATGAATGACTCCTTATCAAGCCATGGCTCTGGTGGGAATATTAAGGAACCATCTAGAACACGGGTTTCAAACTCGCTGGGTCACGTGATGTGTTGTGACGTATTGCGACTTTTGCATTGCTGGAGCTGGGGTGGGTGCAGCCTCCGCATGATGCAACCAGCCCACGGGCCGGCAGTTTGACACCCCTGATGAACCTCATGGTTTTTTTTTCCCTACTTCATTTGTGAAGTTCAGATTGGTAGAATGAGACTCTATTACGTTATGTGAATCATCAGTGCAGAGATCCCTTCCTTACTATTGAATACAAAGGTCTTCTGGTACATTACCTAACTAAAAATGCTAATATAAAAGGAAATAGATCTTCACAATACAGTGAGGAAGAAGATGAAATATTAACTTCATATTAAATATAAAGCATATCTATCTTAAAATGAAGCTAGGAAGGCTAGGAAGGAAGGGAGGGGAGGGAGAGAGGGAGGAAGGAAGGAAGGAAGGTAGGTTATGTAAAGGTCAGGCCCAATGACTGTTCATTATTTTTTTGTTCCTTAATTTGTCCCTGAGTTAAGAAAACCAATCCATGGCAAAATCACCAGGTGAGGTTTTTGTAAGAATGGGTGTAAAATGGGTCATTCCTTTCTTTTCTTATGAGCAGATGACAAGCAGTGCTCTCAGCAGAAGCCTCATCTTGGGTAGCAATATTTAAAGAGATAAGCCAATGGATATTAAATGCAACATCAATTGATCAGTTGGCAGATTGCCTTAAAGGGAATGATATGAAACAAGTTGCTGGAATTAAGCAAATTCAATTAATTGTAACCTTAAATAGATGTGTTCCATTTTTGCTTCATTATTAAAATTATTTCATTATCAGGTATGCTGCAGTCTTAAGTGTAACCATTCTGAGCCCTATTTTAATCCGGGAAAACATAAAAGTGCTAGTAAGGAGTCCTGTTTGCTGTCGGTTTATATTCTGGTGTCTTGCCTGGCAGTTTTGGATTTGGCCTGATCTATGATTGTCACATTTTTCCAATTGAAACTATGGTTAAATCGGTCTATATGTTGTGAAATTAAAGAATTTTCGTCATGCCTTTTGGCTGCCTGTTGGTGTTCATCGATGCGTTCTGCCAGTTTTCTGCCTGTTTGTCCTACATTGTGGTTGCTGCAGTTCTTATTTATTATTTATTTATTTATTTTATTTAATTTATATGCCGCCCTTCTCCCGACAGGGACTCAGGGCGGCGCACAACATATTTAAAACCAGAACATATATACAATCCCCCCCTTAAAACCGAATTAAACCGAATTTTAATGTTGCGTCTTCCGAATATTTAAAACCCAATGTAAAATCCACCCTAGGTCAGGTCCGC
>NW_015399983.1:4303-6408 GCF_001527695.2 Protobothrops mucrosquamatus
ATACATTGAATTGTGGAGTGAAAAACATGTTCTGGATCTGGAATCTCTACATGAAAAATTGCTATTGAGATAGTGTAGAAATATTTCTCTCCCTACGTTCTTTTGTGTTCTCATACTCATGCTTCAATTAATTTTAGAGTTAGCTATTCTGAGATAGAAAATTCTGGATGATTATTAGATGCCAGCAAAGGATTAGAGATGTACAGTATGTATCTCTTTGCTACCCTCATAGCAAATCATCTGAATTTTTTAGCCCTAATTAAATTTGGAACCCCAATTTGATTCTCTTCTTCCAGTGACTTTTGTTCCTTAAAAATCCACCAAATCTTCAGCTTCTAAAGTATTAAAAAAAATCCCTTGTAAAGAATTGTGCTTACCAGGGTTTGCCTACTCCCAGTTTGCCAAATTGCTTTCGATATAAAGATCACATTTTGGTACAAACGGGCACCTGGTTTCTATAGGATGTGGCTGACGGTTGCTTCCTTCTGTCTCCGTCTTTTCCTCTCCCTGTGGAAAGTTACAAATTGTTCTGATTGCCCTCTTGTTGAAAAAGGGACATGTAAGCTTACAGTTCCATGAACACGATTAGCAGTTCTTTGGAACAAATGAATTGTAAAGCTCTGGTCCAGTGAAAGAGTGCTTGGAACAATTTTTATTTTTTTTTGGTCCTATAGCAGACAGGACAAAAAGAATGACAAAATAAGCTATATTTGCCCTGTGGGGGTCACACTTATATGGCTCATTAGCCAAAGGAAGGATTCTGATAATGATTATTCTCTGCAGATTGGCACAAATGGTTGGAAAAGAAAGTTTTTTTTCCCCACCATAAGCTTTAATTAAAATTTCCATACAGAGTTTTCTTCAGTTGCCTAAGTTACAAATATGAAATGTCAGCTTGATCGAAAGTCAGTGGGACTCATTGCCAGATAAGTATGCATAGGATGATGACCTAAAACAATTAAAACAAAAAAAAAGAATAAACTTACAAAAATGAAAAAAGCATAACAAAGTTTGCTGGTTTAAAAACGCAGAAATTAAACATAGTGAGATTTGTCAACGGTTGCTGTATTAAATTCAAAGCACTAACAGAAGAATTGGACATGTAATTTTTAAGAACTGTATCAGCAGGCCTGCATAATAAGAATGGAATCTTCCCTGTGTTTACAGGGGGGGGAAAAGTTGAGTGAAATTGATGTGATTTGTGTGGATGCCAGAAAAAAATCCATACAAAGTTGTCTCCCCACCCTATCTCTATCTCTGGTGACCCTATTCTTACCTGAAGACAATAAAAAGGAGTTGATCTCATTTTATTGTTGAAAGAATGATAACCAGCCCAGAAATCTCAGCAAATTTTGTAACTGACTGGGGATTTTAACATCGTTGTTGTTGTTGTTGTTGTTGTTGTTGTTATTTAAAAAAAATATTGATTTTCCAGTTTTACATTTAAGTATTTGAAAAGCAACGTGGCGGCTGGGTTAGTTCCTAATTCAATAACATACAAATTTCTTTAGTACAGATCACGAACTAGTACATGAAATATTTCCTCTCTTTTTCCCTTGGTATTTACTGTCTCATATTTAACTTAATGCAATTCTTATTACATTGATTTAATACAAATAACTTTTTAACATTTATCAATAATTTTTAATTTATACATATCTTAATCATTTTAACATTCAATCTTTTAGACAATCAATGTCCTGGTAGGTTTTTCCCAATTTTTAACTTCCCATTAATATTTAAATTTAACGTTTAATATTTATAATTTTCAAGTTTTAAATAACCCCAATTCCCTTTATCACAATTCATCCTAGGATTTTACATCAACTGGTTAATAATACAATATAATATTCTTATTTTCCAATAATTTCCAAATATCTAAATTTAATAATCAAAATTTCTCTCTTTTTTTTTTTACATACAATGGGAAGTGCAGTTCCAGATTCATTTCCACTACTGAGGCTTTGGACAACAAACATGGCATCTGATTAAAGCCTATGTATTTTAAAGCATTGTAGGCACATGATATAGTCTGTGTCCCAGGAAACTCCAAGTACCTTTTTGGAATTAAATCCAAGTCCCCACACAGCCATAATATTTAGTCC
>NW_015399984.1:0-1245 GCF_001527695.2 Protobothrops mucrosquamatus
TTCCTTCCTTCCTTCCTTCCTTCCTTCCTTCCTTCCTTCCTTCCTTCCTTCCTTCTGTGAGAGAACACTTTTAGCTTGATCTAAATAATTCGCAAGAGCTGAAGAACTAGTAGAATGGCTATCATGACAAGTAAAGGGGCAGAACCCCAGTTCAGCTGCCTTGGGTGAAAGATCCACTGAATTCAATGGGATTTGGGTCTGAATAAAAATGTGTTGATACAACTGCCCATTCATAAAGCAAGACCTAGCACAAGTGAGCATACTACACCATTGAATTACATCTACAGCTAGTACTCAGCTCAAGCAAAACTGATCCCTTGGTTGGGCCTGCATTAGAGGAACCTCTTTGTCCCAAACCCAGGAACGGAAGTGTACCACCTGCTGCTTTTGTCATCTGAATTGTTTTCTCTTTACACATTTTCACTCCATAGAAGCAAACTGGAAATACTGTGCTTTTAGCTGAGGTGTAAATTTGCAGGAAGTAACACAAAGGCCATTCTGCAATAGTGTCTGTGAAATGTTGCTTAATAATAGAAAAATCTCCTGCTCTGAGAGAAAGGATTTGAAAAAAGAGCATTTGAGAGAAATCAAACCTAGAACTACCTCTTAGCATTTAAAAATATCCCTTTATTTTCTGATATTATTTTTACTGATCTATCTATCTATCTATCTATCTATCTATCTATCTATCTATCTATCCATCTATCCATCTATCCATCTATCCTTGTTCTAGTTCAATTTCCCATCCTACGGAGAAATAGCACAAATGATATGAAGTGTATAATCACATAAATATTTATTTGTGACATCCTTATGGTTTACATCAGATTCCTAGGACAGAATAATACTACATTTAGAGAAATTGGTGTGCTGAAACTTCTCCAAACAATTTATTGTTTCTCTAGATGAAATTCTTCTTATAGAATAATAATTCATAACATTCTTTATATGTGCCGATAAAAATACAAATTGTTACACAAAGATAAGAGCAGTTGGTTCTGATTCAGGGGATTCCTAGATTCCTCTCAAAAATAATTTTCTGTGTTAACCAGGCCTGGAATATGGACCTTATAAAGAAGAAACCATAGATGTTTTTCAAGCATGATCCTTAGACTGAAATCCTCTAGCTAGAGAGCCAATTTAACTTATAATGATTTTATGCACCAGGCAGAGGTAGCAATTTGTTGTTCTTTTATCTGGTCATTTGCAAAAGAAGGGAGGGAGGGAGGGAGGGAGGGAGGGAGG
>NW_015399984.1:5158-6407 GCF_001527695.2 Protobothrops mucrosquamatus
TGCTGTGCCCCGGCCTGAAACCCGACTGGTATGGGTCTAGATAGACAGTTTCATCCAGGTGTCGAGGGAATTGCTGTGCAACCACACTCTCGACAACCTTCGCCATAAAGCGAAGGTTGGAGACCGGGCGATAGTTAGCTAGCTCATCTGGGTTCAGGGAAGGCTTCTTGAGGAGGGGCCTCACAACGGCCTCCTTAAGCTGGCTGAGGAATTCTGGGAGTTGAAGTCCACAAGTCTTAAAGTTGACAAAGTTGAGGACCCCTGCTCTATAGGTATTTTAGAGTTCATAAAATCCAATTAAAGTTAGGAATATATAAGAAGTAATTTGGTTAGCCAGTTAGAACAATTAATCAGTGGAATGCCTTGCTTTCAGATGTTGTGAATGCTGCATCACTGGACGTTTTCAAGAAGAGATTGGACAGCTATTCTTACAGAATGGTCCATTTGTATAGGATGGTATAGGGTTTTCTTGAGCAGGGGGTTGGACTAGAAGACCTGCAAGGTCCCTAACAATTCTGTTATTCTTTTAAATTCTGTAAAATTCTGATTTGCATTTTATGGGAAATTGATTAATTTGTATCTTCTCAACTATAAATGGAGATGCATCTGTATTCTGAGGCTCTCGTCTATCCATAGTCTGCAGTGCATCTGTCAATCAAAAACATGCACAAAGATGAATCAATTAGGGGAAAACATAGTGGAAAGTTCCTGCAGAAATGCATTGTATTGAATAACAATCTTAGAAAAATGAATTTCCATTAGGAAATTCCATTCCTAAATGTGTATATTGTAAGGCAATTGTGCAAAGGTCTATATTTTTCATTTCAGATGCACTTAAGAATACAGAAAATGATTTAGAAAAACTTAAGATTTGGAAATTGTCCACCTCTATTGAAAGATTAGAAAAGGACTTTAGTCCTAACTCTTTAAAATATGACATCTTCTTTATTTGTTGCAAAAGGAAAATTTAAAATTATACACCTGTGTCAAGGAGCTCTCTTTTGTAGACTTTGTCTTGTAAATCTGTGAGAACCATTAAGCCTATTCTATAGTTAAATCAAGAGAATAAATGATAATTCTAACTCTTATATCTACTGTAAATTTTAGGATATAAAATTTATTATATTTATTTATTATTAACACATTCACCCAATAAATACTTATAGTAACAATAGCAGCAGTACTGGTGTTTAGTATATAAAAATACTAAATTACAAGTCAATTTTTTTTATTATTTATCGGTGAGATT
>NW_015399985.1:0-1405 GCF_001527695.2 Protobothrops mucrosquamatus
CCAGGATCCTGTCCACGTCCTCGGGAGCCACAGAGTCAAACTCCTCCCATACAACAGTCTCAAGACCTGCTCCCGTCTCCTCCCCCGGGGCCACCCAGTCAGAGTCAAGGCCTTCTCGGATCCGAGCGACTTTGTCATACAGATATTGCGCAAAGTCCTCGGCCCTCCCCTCCAGGGGATCCCCTCCCTCCCTCAACTGTAGTACACAGAGTGTAGCAAGAGCAAAAGGAAAGGAGCATCTTTCCACTTATAAATTCTTCTCACTAATCCCAGTTGTGTGAAATGTGCAATATTAATAATAGGTGAAGGGGAAAGTACTGTAAATGCAATGGTAGGAAAGTGATGATCCAACCTTAGGTATTTTTAGATAGTACAAGGCAATTGTACACCCTAATTTTCATTTCTTGAACTCTTAGAAATACAATAGTTCAAATGTAGATCCTAACATACAAGGGTCAGTGAGTAGCCCCACCATTTCTATATTGTACTGTAACATCAGCAAACAGCCTGTCACCCAGAAATACAACACAATTGTCTCCAGTATGGAGTTTAACTCTTCACAAACACTTCCAAATCCTACACAATTAGTTCTGTGACTGTCTTCACTTCTACCAATTTGATATGCTAAAAACAAGGAAAGAGAATTGCTGCTGTATCTTGATCTGCTATTGATCCCTGAAGAACAAAAATCCTCCTACCCTTTTCTCATGGACATCCGAAGGGGTGGGAATGATATTGGGAAATTGTACATCATGATATTGTCATGTACAAGCTGCCATGATGTTGGTGCATCAGATGTTGGGACTCAATGTTGGCAGGACCTGTATTGCATGCCTGTCATCATTTGGCATCATCACAGTTTGTGATGTTTCCTCAGTATCGTAGACATTGATGTCCCTTTTCCATGCAAAAGGAAAGGAAAAGAAAAGTAATCCATGATATTGAGAAGGAACCATAGAATCATCAAACTATTATTTCCCTTACAAGTCTCAAAGCTCAGAGACCTGGAGGAGAAGTAAGGCAAGGAGAAACTGGATAATAACCATGCTGCTTTTCAACTGTACTGCAGTTCAGTTGGGAATAAATCAGTTTGATGTAATAGGAACACAGGATTCCAGGTCTGCTTTCAAATTGGTGCAGAATCCACCTATGGAAATGTGATATATGAAAGTGACTCATTTTAATTTGTCTTTCAAACTGGATTTGCAACTAAAGGTATCTTTGCTGTGTGAGTTATTATTATTTAGCATATGGCACTGTGTGTATATGTTTTTAAAAGGTTCAAAAAAAGTCATTTTTATACAAATCAAAATATAGATGAACCTTCCGATATAATGTAGGTTTGCTTACCTTCTGTTAGAAAAACAACATAGTGCTTAAAAGAGTACAGCCTGCTTTGGAAAGT
>NW_015399985.1:4691-6407 GCF_001527695.2 Protobothrops mucrosquamatus
TCAGGCGAACCTGATAAAAAGCTCCCCTGGTCACGGCCGCCAACTGGTCATCCAGTGTCAGCCGCGAATCCAGGAGAACACCCAAGTTGCGGACCCGATCCGAGGGGGCCAAAGTTTCGCCCCCTATAGTCAGCGATGGAGTCAGCTGACTATGCCGAGGCGCTGGTAGCCACAGCCACTCGGTCTTGGACGGGTTGAGCCTGAGTTTGTTCCTCCCCATCCAGACCCTCACGGCCTCCAGGCACCGGGACATCACGTCAAGGGCATCGTTGGGGTGGCCCGGGGTGGATATGTACAGCTGAGTGTCATCAGCGTACTGATGGAAATCTACCCCGAAGCCACGAATGATCTCCCCCAGCGGCTTTACATAAATATTGAACAGAAGTGGAGAGAGGACCGACCCCTGTGGGACCCCGCAAGTATGTGTATGTGTGTACTTATATAGCCAACACATGTAGTAGAATATTACTTTTTTATTCTGGTTTTCCTAACATTTGTTATTGTACAATTTGACAATCTTGGGCAATTGATGGGGTTATGTACCATCTATAAAATATTTCTACCAATGTTTTCTCAAGTTGTAGCTTGGATTGAATGTTATTGATTCTTTCTTATAACTTTTTTCATTATTCATTGTATTCACATTTTTAAAATTTTGCATTCATTTTATCATGCAGTTTTTATTTCATTCTGTTTCCGAGCTATTTCTTAGCACTTTGTATGCACATCCCAATATATGAGATTCTTTCTCAAGATGCCTCCTTATTTTCTGAGATCACTTATTCTTCTTCTAATAACGTATAGAGAAAATACTTATCAAGACCACTAAATAGAGAAGACCAGGACATTCATTCCACAGGAAGACTAAAACTACTTTTATTGAAATTCACTACATTAACAGAATCTAGCAAGTCAGTTTGTGCTGGACTTTCTTCACCCTTTTTTTACTCTAATTCAGGGTTGTCAAACTGCCTGCGGGCCGGTTTCATCATACCAAAGCTGCGCCCACCCTATTGCCGGCAATGCAAAAAGAGTCACGATACATCACGACACATCATGCGATGTGACGAGTTTGACACCCGTGCTCTAGTTAGTCAAAGAAGCATCTTCCTGAGTTGCTTCTGAATGTTATCTTGGTGCTCTGGACTTAAAAAATGTTTCAGCCCCTTTTCTAGGTAACGGTTCCTGCATCTTTCTATCAAGGTCATATTTCTTACTGTCTATAATACTTGATTGTTATTGGATGAAATTGTATTTGAAGTATTATGGTACTTTTCTTGCAGCCTCTGGTTTGTCTACTAAAAAGGTTCTGGCTTTTATTTCATGATCTCTACTCTTATTTTCTTTTGTTTGTTGTTGGCAACCTCTTTCTCATTCTCACATCCTACCAATTCAGACTCTGAACACCCAGATTTCTAGCACCCACATTATTTCTGTTTCTTTTAGCCAATTTCTACTAGTTTATTCATTTCCCCGACTCACTCTCTCTCTCTCTCTCTCTCTCTCTCTCTCTCTCTCTCTCTCTCTCTCTCTCTCTCTCTTTATATATATATATATATATATATATATATGTCTTTAGTTATTCGGGTTTTCTCCCGCGTAGAATTAAAAGTACCTTGGCGACGTTTCGACGAAGTCACATTCGTCATCTTCAGGCTGGTGTCTTCAGCTTCGTGCTTCTAAGAGTGGTGTGTGATCGCAGCACACACCACTCTT
>NW_015399986.1:0-1199 GCF_001527695.2 Protobothrops mucrosquamatus
CTATCTATCTATCTATCTATCTATCTATCTATCCCTGACTGTCTATCTTTATCCATCCATCCATCCATTCGTCTGTCCGTCCGTCCGTCCATCCAGCCATCCTTCCTTCCATCCATCCATGCATCAATCCATCCATCCATCCATCCATCCATCCATCCATCCATCCATCCATCCATCCATCCATCTATCTATCTATCTATCTATCTATCTATCTATCTATGCCTGACTGTCTATCTTTTTCCATCTATCATCTGTCTATCTATCTATCTATCTATCTATCTATCTATCTATCTATCTATCTATCTATCTATCTATCTATCTATCTACCTACCTACCTACCTACCTACCTATCTATCTTTTTCTTTCTTTCATCTATCTATCTATCTATCTATCTATCTATCTATCTATCTATCTATCTATCTATCTATCTATCTTTTTCTTTCATCATCCATCCATCCATCTATCTTTCTTTCATTATCTATCTAGCAATCATCTATCTATCTATCTATCTATCTATCTATCTATCTATCTATCTATCATCTATCTATCCATCCATCCATCTATACCTATCTCAATCCATCCATCCATCCATCCATCCATCCATCCATCTATCTATCTATCTATCTATCATCTAATTATCATCTATCATCTATCCATCCATCCATCTATACCAATCGCCATCCATCTATCTTTCTTTCATCATCTATCTAGCAATCATCTATCTATCTATCTATCTATCTATCTATCTATCTATCTATCTATCTATCTATCTACCTACCTACCTACCTACCTATCTATCTTTTTCTTTCTTTCATCTATCTATCTATCTATCTATCTATCTATCTATCTATCTATCTATCTATCTATCTTTTTCTTTCATCATCCATCCATCCATCTATCTTTCTTTCATTATCTATCTAGCAATCATCTCTCTATCATCTATCTATCTATCTATCTATCTATCTATCTTTTTCTTTCATCATCCATCCATCCATCTATCTTCATTATCTATCTAGCAATCATCTCTCTATCATCTATCTATCTATCTATCTATCTATCTATCTATCTATCTATCTATCTATCTATCATCTATCTATCCATCTCTGTATGCCTGACTGTCTATCTTTATCCGTCTATCCGTCCGTCAGTCCATCTATCTCTATATGCCTTCCTTTCTATCTTTATCCATCCATCCATCC
>NW_015399986.1:5376-6406 GCF_001527695.2 Protobothrops mucrosquamatus
TCTATCTATCTATCTATCTATCTATCTATCTATCTATCTATCTATCTATCTATCTATCTATCTATCTTTTTCTTTCATCATCCATCCATCCATCTATCTTTCTTTCATTATCTATCTAGCAATCATCTCTCTATCATCTATCTATCTATCTATCTATCTATCTATCTATCTATCTATCTATCTATCTATCTATCATCTAATTATCATCTATCATCTATCCATCCATCCATCTATACCAATCTCCATCCATCTATCTTTCGTTCATCATCTATCTAGCAATCATCTATCTATCTATCTATCTATCTATCTATCTATCTATCTATCTATCTATCTATCTATCTACCTATCTATCTATCTATCTATCTTTTTCTTTCTTTCATCTATCTATCTATCTATCTATCTATCTATGTATGTATCTATCTATCTATCTATCTATCTTTTTATTTCTTTCATCATCCATCTATATATCATCTATCTATCTTTCTTTCATCATCTATCTATCTATCAATCATCTATTTATCATCTATCATCTATCCATCTATACCAATCTCCATCCATCCATCCATCTATCTATCTATCTATCTATCTATCTATCATCTAATTATCATCTATCATCTATCCATCCATCCATCTATACCAATCTCCATCCATCTATCTTTCTTTCATCATCTATCTAGCAATCATCTATCTATCTATCTATCTATCTAACTATCTATCTATCTATCTATCTATCTATCTATCTATCTATCTATCTATCTATCTATCTATCTATCTATCTATCTATCTACCTACCTACCTACCTACCTACCTATCTATCTTTTTCTTTCTTTCATCTATCTATCTATCTATCTATCTATCTATCTATCTATCTATCTATCTATCTATCTATCTATCTATCTATCTATCTATCTATCTATCTATCTATCTTTTTCTTTCATCATCCATCCATCCATCTATCTTTCTTTCATTATCTATCTAGCAATCATCTCTCTATCATCTCTCTATCTATCTATCTATCTATCTATCTATC
>NW_015399987.1:0-1151 GCF_001527695.2 Protobothrops mucrosquamatus
AAAGAATAAAGGATTAGGAATTAAATATGTATTAGCGCAGTGATGGCGAACCTTTTAGACACTGAGTGCCCAAAAACTGACCCTGCCCTGGCTCCACCCCCTGCCCCACCCCTGCCCCGCCCCCATCACCCTCCCGCCTGCCCGCAGGGCCACTCACTGCCTCCAGACCCACCACAGATCACCCAGGCAGCCCAGCAGCCCTATGGCGGTCACGCCCTCTGCCCACGCCCTGCAGCATCAGCTGAGCACAATGGGGTGTGAGGGCAGAGTCTTGTCTACGCTGCCTGGCTGCCATGTCCTTGGCTGCACTGCTCTGCTTGGGGCGACTCTCCTTCAGGGGGGCTGCTGGAGAGGAGGGGGTAGCGGGGGAGGTGAGGCTGGGGCAACAGCACGTGTGCCCACAGAGAGGGTTCTGAGTGATGCCTCTGGCACCCGTGCATAGGTTCGCCATCACTGTATTAGCGTATTTAAACTCAGACAGCACGTTGGTTGAAAAATTATTATTGTATTATGGAAAAAAATTAATAAAATCTTATATATTTAAAAAAGGAAAATGCAAAACCTGGCTTCTAAAGAACGCCAGGTGTCCGATTTATTTTCCAAATGGCCCAGTGCCAGGATCTTGCAAAGTATTCTGTCTAGGTGAGAGGAACAGGGAAGTTACTCATGACATCTACTGAGAGAGCTGCCTTTAGGGAAATAACTTTAGGTTAAAAAATATATATATATATATTTTGCCAGTACAGGTAGTCCTCGACTTATGACCACAACTGAGCCCAAAATTTCTGTTACTGAGACATTTGAGTTTTGTCCCATTTTACGACCTTTCTTGCCACAGTTGTTTATTTATTTTATTTATTTATTTACATGGATTTATATGCCGCCCTTCTCCCTATAGGACTCAGGGCGGCTTACAGCATATTAAAACACATAAAACATCGTCCCCCCATAGAAACCTATTAAAAACCAAATTTTTTTTTTTCGCTGTATAATTAATTAAGATTTAAATTAAAATTGTCCCTATTTAAAAATTCTCCCTAGGCCAGACCCGCTTGTTGAAAAAGCCATGTCTTGAGGGCGCGGCGAAAAGGTAGGAGGTCCGGAATCGTCCGGATCTCGGGGGGTAGTTCGTTCCAGAGGGTGGGGGCACC
>NW_015399987.1:5253-6406 GCF_001527695.2 Protobothrops mucrosquamatus
TTCTATTCTATTCTATTCTATTCTATTCTATTCTATTCTATTCTATTCTATTCTATTCTATTCTATTCTATTCTCAGTGATGTTCTGTTCTATTGTAGCTGTTACAATAACAGCAGTCCTGAATTACATGAGATTGGTTTTTTATTCTGGTCTATTGCTGTAGTCAGTGGAAAACCAACCAAATTGCAATGCAATTTCCAGCACTAAGGGGGTCATTACCAACAAGGAATTTTGAGAAGAAGGCAGCAATTCCTGTGGCCAACGTGCCTGCCAGGGCATGTCAATCCCACCAGCTGTTGAAGGCCCCAAGGGGAGATGCCAAAGCTGCGTCTTGCCAGGTTGCCCCCAAATCTTTCCCCCCTCAGGTTGGATAAGAAGCACCTGCAGAGATTTGACATGCAGAGATGGAATTTAGCATCTGCTACAAAGAAAATAGACTTCTACCTCTTGTTTGACACACGTTCGATGCCAAGCCACGAATTTAAAAAGTAATGCTTCTGTCCCATCTAATCTTGATCTGAATAGACAACATTATAAATAAATTAAATGGGCATTTTTAAAGCCTGCTGAGGCCCCCGTTGGGCTGGGTGGGGAGTAATTGACTGTTTGGCTCATATTGTTTACATTGCTATAGTTATTCTGATGTCTGAAAAGTAACCACAACAAATATTCCTAAAATAACACCGGTTTTTTCCCCTCTGCGGTTTAATTTGAAATATAGCCAAAGTTAATTTTTTCTGAGCCTTGTTTTTAAATCCCCACCATGTATACATCTGCAAAAGCAGGGACTTTTGCAGGGAAAAGCAATTAAAATCACGAGCAGCCTTCCCCAATCTGGTGCCTTTGAAATGTGTTGGACTCCAACTCACATCAGCCTCGACCTCCGCAATTCCCGATTATGGGAATTGTATCCCATTGGTAGTGGTCACAATTCAATTTATATAGAGGGCAGTCAGTTGGGCTTGAAACACCAGACTAAGCTTTGAAATGAAAAAGAAAGGCCATTTAGAGGAAAGCTGATTATGGTACAGAAGGGAAGATTCGATGCTTTCCTTGTAGGAAGGATCACCCTTAAAAAGGTGTGATTGGCAGGAATTCTCTCCTCTCTCTCTCTCTCTCTCTCTCTCTCTCTCTCTCTCTCTCTCTCTCTCTC
>NW_015399988.1:0-1272 GCF_001527695.2 Protobothrops mucrosquamatus
TGTGATGGAAACACAGAAAAACAAAACAGGGCATTACATTTGGACGTAATGTAAATTACTGAGGATCCTCTTAGTACTGTATTATGTATTTATTTATCAAATTTCTACACTGCCCATCTCACCTAAGTGAGCCTGGGCAGTTTACAATAAAACTGCCCAGAATAATGTCTTCAGGCCTTGAATCTGAATGGTGGGTTGCAGGAACCAAACAAGAGCAATACTGGAGGGAAAGTGTGAGAGGCATGTTCAGAAAGAACTGGGGCAGGAGTTGGGGAATGGAATTTAGACCCCATGGAAATCCATACAAATATTTTATTTTACAGAATATGATCTGTAACCCTTCCTTTACCACTAGAACAAAGAAAAACTCTTTTGGTCTGGAACCAACTCTTTTTTAATGATCATATAGCTTGGAGCTTCCATTCACAAGAGCCCAGATTATCTAGGAAGGTGCACAAGTGCAAATACTGCATATGTGCAGATCCTTCTCTTGTAAACAGTGTGTTTTGAAGAGCACAGCAACAGATGGCTTCTGCACATATTCATAGAGGAAAAATAGCAGGGCAACTGACATTATACTTCTCCAGCCTCAAAGTCTCTCAACAAAGAGATGATTAATTGTTTAGTCTCTCTCTCTCCCCCCCCTCCCTCTCCAATGTTCTTAAATTTGGTGAAACTCAGCATAAATTCTCATAAGCTTTTCAACTTTCTATCCGATGGTCTTCTTGAACCAGGGGCATCTATGGAGTGTGTCAAAAAAAAGTCCCCAATAAAAACTCTGTCCCTTTTTACATAAGTTTTGACCACCATTTTGATTTTTTTTTTTAAATTTCTGTGGACACCCCTGACCAGAGGAGTCACAAGGTGGGAGGTGGGTGAGGTAAAGGGCACAAATGATGAAAGCATCATTCATCTATAAGCTGCATCCTTACAGACAAAAGGAGCTGAACTTGTGTCATAGCAGCCCAAAGGAGCTTTCATTATTTTTGATGGAAACCTTTGTAGCTATCTTTGATCTAAACCAGGGTTTCCCAACCTTGACAATTTTAAATACAACTCCCAGAATTCTTGAAGTTTGAGATTTGAGATTTGAGATTTTATTAAATTTATACCCCGCCCTTCTCCCGGAGGACTCAGGGCGGCTTACAGCCAGTTTAAAACAGTGATACAATACAAAATTTAAAAAGATTAAAAATAACTATTTAAATTTGGCCGCTTCTACTAAAAATTTAATTTAAAACCCCTTTAAAATACCCCTAGGCCAGTCCTGCC
>NW_015399988.1:10500-13881 GCF_001527695.2 Protobothrops mucrosquamatus
AGGGGTAGGCAACCTTGGCTCTTTTATGACTCGTGGACTTCAACTCCCAGAATTCCTGAGCCAGCATGGGGGAACTATGGCCCCTTCATGACTCGTGGACTTCAACTCCCAGAATTCCTGAGCCAGCATGGCTCAGCTTGGAAACCTCTCCCTTTCCCCTCAGCATGGCTGGCTCAGGAATTCTGGGAGTTGAAGTCCATGAGTCATAAAAGAGCCGAGGTGGCCTACCCCTGATCTAGCCAAATGCTGGACCATGAGGCTTGTCCCGTAAAGCAGAACACGTCTAAAATAAGATATGCAAACATGACATTGATGCAGTTTAACCAAAAGCAACACTGTGCTTTCCCATTAAGCGGTAACTTATTTATTTTATTGCTTCAGAAGCATTACCAGGATACAACTTCTTTATTTTGGTGTCATCATTAAATTAAACAATGTTTTCTCAAGAATTTGTTGTATTTTTCTAACCAGTTGCTAGGCAGTGTACACAGAAAAAAAACAAGGTTCTGTTAGTGAGATTTCTATTGCCTGTGAAGCAAGGGGAAAAAAATGTATTACTGGAGGAGTGAAACAAATCATACAGGAACACAGGAACCATTGACTTTGTGAATGCTACACACCCATCGACTCTCTTGCGAGTATAGATTTCTATACTACAACAAATTGTGCAGCTGCTATACAATGCTACTGGCTTCTCAAATGCTTTTCTAACTACACAGTGGCCAGTCTCCTTAGTCAAGAGCTTCTGCTAAAAGCCCCATGGGCATTACCCCTTTGCCACAACTCCCCCAAAAGTCTACTTAGCACCAACATATCAAAAACACCAAAGCATCCTCAGCAGCTGTGGTACCAAGGACCAGGGTGGCCTTCCCTTGCTGTGAGGCTCTGCTTCCATTGTGCTGCAAGAGCTACAACTGAAGCATCCATGTTTGTGTGTCAAATAAGGCAAGATTAGCGGGTATGGCTACCTGGGCACAGTCTCTCTCATTTTTAAGCATGCATTGCACGTGTAATGGAAAAAGGCCTCCATTTTGGCTTTTCTGGCACCTTCCCTTACTATGGACCATTCTGAACTAGAGGCTAAATCTATTCGCTACTGATAAAGGCAATACAGTAAAAGATGATAAGAAGCAACTCTGGAATTTTGCATGAACCACGTGCAACGTAACCTTACACAAAAGTCCCACCTAATTCAGCTCGTGTTCCAATTAAGTTGTGTAGATGACAGAGTCAGCCCATACCGGAATCCTTTGGTTTAATGCAGAATTTAGTCTATTAGTTCAATACGACAGATCTGGCCTGGTAACCATGGGGACTGTGTTTACCTTTTCTCTTAAGCGCTTCAATTAAGTAGTTTTATAGCTGACTCTGGCTTGCCAGCTCATCCACTGATTATGATCGTAAGTAAATGCTCAGAAGTTTGCCCTTTTCCTGTCAGGCATGTTTCACAAAGTGGCCGTCTCCTGTTTGCTGAAATCTCAGCCTGCAGCCCAATTAAAATGGTCTTCAATAGGAGCCGTGAAAATTCTTTTCAAAAAGGGCTGTTTTGCATCTGCCAGACTGGAGCATCGGTATCCTTGAAACGTGAGCAGACAAAACTGCTGGATTTGGTTACATCGCAGAAGGCAGCATCTAGCTTTATACTACTACTATGACTATAAAACAAAGAATCAAAAGCTGCTGAAGCAAAGTCAACTACGCAATAACAATATGAAAAGAAAACCCTGTCACAAACTGGCTTGGCGTATTAGGCACTGCTCCCTAATCTTCAATCATACCACCTTTATTATTCAGAAAATAAACGGCAAGAAAAAACATTAGCCATGCTTTTTGCTTTGAACATGTAAACACACATACTCTCTATACCAGTGTTTCTCAACCTTGACAATTTTAAGGCATGTGGACTTCAACTCCCAGAATTCCACAGCCAGCATTGCTGGCTGTGGAATTGTGGGAGTTGAAGTCCACATGCCTTAAAATTGTCAAGGTTGAGAAACACTGAGCTAGGAGATGCACTACTAAGAATAAGGATATTCCTCCCTCCTGGAAGATTAGCATCCTGGGCTTACATGACAACGAGATGTTGTCTTTGGATTATTTCTGAAGCAACTTCACACATTTTTTTGACGTTCTGGCCAGGGATAATTTTGGATTGCGTGAACACATCAGTTACCCATGGAAGAGTCTGGATTTGCTTTTTTTGGGGAGTACCAAGTTCTAAATAAGGGAATCTGTAGTGCTTCAGATAAATTTGGAGTGTTGTCTTTGATGACAGAGGCTGATGGAAGCAGGAATCCAATCGTAGCACGAGCTACATCTTTCTGTTTAAAGAGGGAAAGGTTTTACCTCAGAAGAATGGAAACTGGAGCTCTTGAGGAAAACCAATTAGCTTCAAATTTTGGCCTCTTAACTCTTCCCACAGAGGTGTCTACTGCCTTGTAACTTGGCTATTAATACGTAATCTAGACAGTGGTGACGTGAAGGGAATAAAAAAAAAAAGGCAAGATGGCAGTAACAACACAACTGAAACGCCAACCCTTTCAGATTTGTGCGCTTACAAAAGGGCAACGCTTGGATTGCAATTTCACAACCGCCATTTTGCTTATTTTTGACCCACCCTCTTGGGTACTGTTGGATCTTGGCCAATCTTGGCATTGCTTCCTCTCCACCCTCCCCATCCCGATAACTATTTGTCAAGAAGCGTTACCTCGTCTCAGAGATAATACGATATTTCTGATCAAATTTGCCACTCGCAAATTTCCCGTTGTCTTTTTGTAGTGGTATCTTTTATCTGCCTGGCTAAAGAGAAGTTGTGAACAATGGGGGCTCAAAAGAACGTAGCAAAAGCTTTGTCTAAAAACGGGAGGTCTGCGTTGCTCTCTTCTATGGTTTTACAATCTTTGCAGGCTCTGACACAATAATGCCAGCAACAATCATTGCCGCTAATAAGCTGGAGATAAAGGATTTTCAGCTAAGCACGACATTTCTGCAGAGAGAGGAAGGTCAGCATGACATCCCTCAAAATGGCTTTGAAGCAATCTCTAAGGCAGATACAGATGGTGAGCTCATCGCTTTTTCCCCCATTTGAAAATTTCTCACCTTACGGGCAATGTCAGAGCATCTCTGTTTTAAAGGAATGTTCTTGAAAGACAGAAGGCAAGAGTTTGGTGCATTTCCCACAGGTTGGGCCAGATGCCTGCTTTGGCAACTTCAGATACCAATATCTGGCTTGAGACGGTCTGTGGCAAAAAGCAGCTCCAGAACGTTAAGTGGTGTCAGGAGTGTGGTAGAGAGAACAATTACCTGGAAAGCAAAAGATATATGCATATGTGGTTAGGACAGTGGTTCTCAACCTTTTTAATGCCGCGACCCCCAACCGGT
>NW_015399988.1:14995-16906 GCF_001527695.2 Protobothrops mucrosquamatus
GTTGGGCCAGATGCCTGCTTTGGCAACTTCAGATACCAATATCTGGCTTGAGACGGTCTGTGGCAAAAAGCAGCTCCAGAACGTTAAGTGGTGTCAGGAGTGTGGTAGAGAGAACAATTACCTGGAAAGCAAAAGATATATGCATATGTGGTTAGGACAGTGGTTCTCAACCTTTTTAATGCCGCGACCCCCAACCGGTCGTAAGTCGAGGACTAAAACGGTCGTAAGTCGAGGACTACCCAACCGGTCGTAAGTCGAGGACTACCCAACCGGTCGTAAGTCGAGGACTTTCCCTGCCCGGGAGTGCCACGCATGCATGGTTCCGCCCCCTGCGCCGGCCGAGGCGTAGCTGGCAAGCGGCAGAGACGGAGCAGGCCGACCACCAGCTGGCCCAGCCCAAGGGAGGTAAGGCACCCACCGGAAAAGGGGGAAAAAATGGCGGACAGCCTTGCTTGGCGGCCCCCATGAAATGGTCGATCGACCCCAAATGGAGTTACGACCCATAGGTTGAGAACCGCTGGGTTAGGATGACCAGCTTTTGCTACCTCCATCAGTGCTTGAAACCCTCAGGGATGAAGGATTGTGGGTCTATGAGCAAATAAACTAAAATGGTTTTCCCTTCAGCATACAATTCATAGGCAAACTGTCTACCAGTGGAAGAATTTTAATAATCAGAATTGCTATAATTCGCTAAGTTAGTGGTAGGAGAGTTGAGTATTATTATTATTATTGTTGCTGTTGTTGTTATTCACACATTCAGCCAGATGTTCAGACTGGGTTTGGCATTTTTGTCTATCTATCGAGTCCTTACCAAGGACCTGGGATAGGCAGATCTGGATGTTTGATGGTGTTACAGATACAGATATCGTCGCAGGATGGAAGCAGTTCTCAGTAAAGCTGCCTTTTGCAATTGACTGATGGCAGATTTGTCAATGCCCACGGTGTTCAAGTGGTGCTCTAGTTGTTTTGGGATTGCACCCAGGGCACCTATAATATTATTATTGTTGATGTTGTTGTTGTTGTAATGGATTGCCCTTACAGTTTCCCCCCAACGTGTGCTCAATGGATGGCAGCCTTTTCCTATTTGAATGGAAGCCAATGTTGCCTATTGAATGTGCGTTCGGTGTTGTAGAATCAGAATCGAAAAATGTACTACTACTACATTCATGTCTGGAGCACTAAAGCGCTTCTGGATTGAAAGGATTGAACAGTGACATCACCATTGCCTGGGGGATGCCCAGTTATCTGTCCCCATTAAGTTGCCCACCAAAGTGGTACCCATTTATCTACCTGCAGCTGCCCATTTTCAAATTGCTGACTCGGCAGTAGCTGGAGTACGTGATGAGAGTTCACCACATCCCGTGGCAGCAACCAAATGCAACCCTGCCAATTGTCAGCCCAGCATCCTAACCTTGGGAGTCACCGCCTGCCTTGAAAATGTTAATTTGTGATTTTCTATGCCATCCTTCCTACTGGTACAAAAAGGAAATTCCAGGCGAATGTTTGCCACTTTGATGTCTTCCTAATGAGCTGACACAAGGATGAAAGATGTTGTAAGGGATGTGCATTTCAGAAAGTATGTCATTTGCATAAGTTGTGGCTAGAGAGAGAAAAAAATCCATTGCCAAGGCATTGAACAAATAAACAGGATTTAAGCTCATGCAATGACAGAGATTTACAAAAATGCCAAAGACAGGTGCCCTTCCAATTTCCATGAATTTAAGAGGGAGAAGGAGACACATTCTAGACTTGCAAGATTCTGTTACTATAGCCCAGAGGTAGGCAATCTTGGCTCTTTTATGACTCGTGGACTTCAACTCCCAGAATTCCTGAGCCAGCATGGCTCAGCTTGGAAACCTCTCCCTTTCCCCTCAGCATGGCTGGCTCAGGAATTCTGGGAGTTGAAGTCCA
>NW_015399989.1:0-1375 GCF_001527695.2 Protobothrops mucrosquamatus
ACACAGTTTATGATAAAATAAAATCCCTCTTCTTTATCACTATTTTCCTTTCCAGAACAAATTATCAGCAGGATGAACAGAATCATTCATCTGTGCTTGGCCTTGATAGTGTTTTCCCTCGTCAGCCAAGGCCACCATGAGGTCGATCATCACCACGATCATCATGACCCTCAAGCTGCTATCAAGATCCAGCGCAATACTGCTCATTTTGCAACTGAATTCTACAAAATATTGTCTGCAAGATCACAGGACAAGAATATTGTTTTCTCACCCTGTAGCATTTTTATATTGCTTTCCGTTCTGTTGTTAGGGACAAAATCAAACATCCATGCAGAGATTTTAAAGGGCCTTGATTTCAACTTGACACACATTCAGGAAGATGAGATCCACCAGGGGTTTCATGATCTTCTCCATCTGCTCATACACTCAGAGAAGGATTTCAAGCTGGATATTGGACAGGACCTGTTTCTAAAGGAAGGCATACAACCATTGCAGACATTTTTAGATAAGATTAAGGAATTCTATGATGCAGAAATCCAAGCCACAAAGTTTCAGGAACCAAAAGAAGCTGAAAAAAAGATCAATGATTATATAAAGAAAAAAACACATGGAAAAATTGTAGAAATAGTCAAGGATCTTGACCCAGAAACTGTCTTTGTTTTCACAAACTACATATTCTTTAAAGGTAACTTGCACAGAGAAAAGTGATGATTCCATCACTAAAGGAAATATCCAAAGATGCTATTGAGGCAGAGTAAAGTTTTTTGAGTTTGGTGAAAGAAGGGTGGAATTGCTCCAATTCAGAAAAAAAAAAAACACCATAATTTCCAATCAATACAAAGTACATGCACTGAAAAACTAGCCAAGTACAGAAATTTAAGTATATTGTATAGCTCTCATATATCTCTTCACTACTGGGGGTTGTACAAAACAGAAACTGTATTGTTTATAATCAAATTACATGGTTTTTCACTTTTGCAGAACCATTTTAGGAATGGTGGTTCCAATTTTTTAAAAGCAAGCCATCTTAAATAAAGTGGTATCCTGGTCACCATAAGCAAATGAATGCAGAGCACCTTACTAATTAAGTCATACCATGTCTTTGCCTGAGCAAAGACCATAACAACATCCACCTTACACAGGTTTAATACTTTTCTCCAAATATGACTACGAGTCTTTTTTATACTCTTTAGGTAACTGGAAGATTTCATTTGATTCACAGCTCACAAGGGAAGAGGACTTCTTTGTGGATCACAACACAACTGTCAAAGTCCAAATGATGCACAGGACCGGTTGGTTTTATTACTATTTTGATAGCCAGCTGTCTTGCCGAGTATTGCAGATAGACTATAATGGTACAGCCACCACTTTCTTT
>NW_015399989.1:5239-6405 GCF_001527695.2 Protobothrops mucrosquamatus
GGTTAATGCTACATTATTTGTGGGCAAGATAAAAAACCCAACACAGCAGTAAAACTATAGCAACAATACCCCAGAGTGGATTTTGAATACAGTTCCAAAATAAAGTATCACTGGAACATGAATTTCAAACAAAGAGGGGTTTTTTTCCCTGCAAAAGTTAACAAACCTATTTTGTTCCTATGTGAATCGTCACATGAAAATGATAATCTCTAAATAGAAAAATAAATAAATAAATAAATGTGGCAGTACTCGGGTGTATTTACTTTTTGCAAGATCCAGTTGAGTCGGTTACTGGGATGAAAGGTTTATTCTTCCAAGCTTTCACGCTCATGTTGGACCCCATCCTCGGGGACTTCTTTCTCTCCCAAATATGTGCACTGGGCTGTTCTATGTGTTGTATTTATATGGTTCCTGTGGCTTTTAGTTGTTAATTAGGGTGTTTATGGCTGGCTATTAAGATTAATTGTTGTTTCCTTGTGCTGCACCCTTGGCTCCAAAGTATCTGATAGGCAAGAGGTAAATCAGAATTCCTTTTTTTCCCCTGAAAATTTTAGTTTATTCAAAGAAGGCTAAAATACAAAATGCTAAAATATAAAATGCTAATATATATTTTAAAAATGAAAAGGAAAAAAAATACAACAAAAAAGACATTAACAAGAGAAAGTGTCTTAAAAAAAAGACACACACACACACACACATATCTAATTATATTAAAAATATGAATCCTGGGTAAAGCCATGCAATGAAAATAAATAGGTTCGAACACCAGGATAACATTAAACCAAAAACTGTTTAATACAAGTGCTGAGCTTTCATCAGCCAATACTGCCGACATCGTCAGAGCATAAAAACAAGGTTACTGAGAGTTCTCTTTATGTTCCCAGTTGGCTCTGCGCCCGGCTTTTCAACCTGGTCATTGATCCACTCACCGTCTCTAATTGTTTTGTTTTTAAAGGGCACGCGTTTGCTGCTACACTAGTGGTTTCCAAAGTTGCTGTTCCCTTTTCCCCTTTCCTCCCTTCCTCCTTCCTCCTTCCTCGGCAGAGGAGTTCCTTGAGAAAATCAGACCCCTAAGGGTGGAGGAAGATGAAGTGATGGTGTCATTTGATGTCACCTCACTCTTTACCTCCATCTCACAAGACATAGCGATCACAGTACTAAAGGAT
>NW_015399990.1:0-6405 GCF_001527695.2 Protobothrops mucrosquamatus
GGGGGAGGAAATGGAATTAAGGTTTTCTCCTCAATCCCTCCCAAAATTGTTTGGAGAACTTTGAAAAAAAAAATTCTCCTCCGCTCTGGCGAAGATATTCTGAAGGGACCGATCACTTGAGACCAGACAATAATTCAGAAAAAGGGGTCTGAATAGCTCCCAGCCTCAATGTATTATTTAGGAAGATGCTTGGTGATGATTGATATTATTCTTTTGTCAATGCCCTGAGTCCGTAAGGAGAAGGGCGGGATATAAATTTAATAATAATAATAATAATAATAATAATAATAATAATAATAATAATAATAATAATAATAATAATAATAATAATAATAATAATAATAATAATAATAAAAACGAGAGAAGTGTAGGTTCCGCTAATGGACAAGGACATTTGAATATGGAAAGCGACCAGCTCTTTCCTTTGAAGTTGCTGACATGCCTCCAAAAAAATTTGGACAGCCCTCTAAGGCTTCTTTGCATTTACAAAATTCAGTGCTTTTAAGTCCCGGTGTCTTCCAGAGGGATGCTCATCTTTCCTATTCGATCAATGCTGTTTATAAAAAAAAACTTCCTTTGGCTGAGTCTAAGGTTTAATTTTATCCGTCTTGTTTACAGGGTAATCCTGGGACTTCCCATCCTGTTCGCTGGAAATGGGCCTCTCCCTGGGAGTTGAAAAATAATAACTGGGATCATTTAAATCAGGGGTAGTCAACCTTGGCTCTTTTATGACTCGTGGACTTCAACTCCCAGAATTCCTGAGCCAGCTAAGCTGGCTCAGGAATTCTGGGAGTTGAAGTCCACGAGTCATAAAAGAGCCAAGGTTGACTACCCCTGATTTAAATTAAAAAAAAAAGGTCAAAGCAGTCTTAAGACGAGGGGGGGAAACTCCTAAAAAGATATCGTCGTGCGGTACTCTTGACAATGAAACCGAAATGGCTTTTTGCCGCAGTCTTCCAACTTATTTAATCTCTCTCTGTTTCAATATTTGATATTTTAACCTTTTTTGCACTTGCTTTTACGACGTTCTCAGTCGCCCAGAGTCATTGGGTAGCATAGAAATGTAATAAACGATTAAATAAATACCCTCCTTCTGGGAAATAATTTACTTTTTTTCTAAAGCTTCACAATCTCCCTTTCGACCCTTGGTCTTCCTTTATTTAATTACAGGTGGCCCTGTTTGTTTAGTGACTGTTCCAATTTACAATTGCCCTGAAAAAGTTGACTTTAGGACCGTTTTTCACATTTACGACTGTTGCAGCGTCCCCGTGGTCACGTGATCAAAATTTGGACGCTTGGCGATGGACTCGCATTTACGACGGTCGCAGCGTCCTGGGGTCACGTGATCTCCTTTTGTGACCTTCTGACAAGCAAAGTCACTCAGGTTACCTGCCTGAGCAGGAGGTTGGACTTGATGACCTCCAAGGTCCCTTCCAACTTTTTTTTTATTATTATTATTATTATTATTATTATTATTATTATTATTATTATTATTATTATTATTATTATTATTATTATTATTATTATTATTATTAAGTCGATGGAGAAGCCGGATTCACTTAACAACCGTGTTATTAACTTAGCCACACTAATAATAATTAATAATAATAATAATAATAACAATAATAATAAAGCTAGACATGACCGAGTTGTTAAATTAATCCACTGGGCACTGTGCAAAAAATACGACTTGCCTGTGTCTGAAAAGTCGTGGGAACACAGGGTGGAAAGAGTTGTTGAGAATGAGAGGGTGGAGATCTTGTGGGACTTTCAAATGCAGATAGATCGCTATTTGGAACACAACACGCCAGATATCGCAGTTGTAGAGAACCAAAGCGTGCAGCTGATTGATATCGCTGTACCAGGAGATGCCAGAGTCGAAGAAAAAGAACAAGAAAAAATGACGAAATATCGCGACCTGGCCATCGAAACTGCGCGATTATGGATGAAACGTGTCACAGTGACACCCATTGTCATCGGGGCACTGGGAACTACATCCCAAAACTTTGCAAAACACATCAAGAAACTGCAGTTTCCTGGAATAACTCCAGCAAGGCTACAAAAAACTGCGCTACTCAGAACATCTTATATTTTAAGGAGGTACCTGGTTGACACCTAGGATGCTGGTAGCAACCCGTGTCAACCATCAGAGCCAGCCAATTTGAATGTTCAATTGACTGAGGTTCATGTCTAATGAATAAAAGATAATAATAATAATAATAATAATAATAATAATAATAATAATAATAATAATAATAATAATAATAATAATAATAATAAAGTTGGAAGGGGCTGCCACAAACAAGAGGGAGTCAAGCTATTCTCCAAAGCGCCTGAAGGCAGGACAAGAAGCAACGGATGGAAACTCACCAAGGAGAGAAGCAACCTGGAACTAAGGAGAAACTTCCTGACAGTTGGAACAATTAACCAGTGGAACTACCTGCCTCCAGAAGTGGTGAATGCTCCAACACTGGAAGTTTTTAAGAAGAGACTGGACAGCCATTTGTCTGAAATGGTATAGGCTTTCCTGTCTGAGCAGGGGGTTGGACTAGATGACCTCCAAGGTCCCTTCCAACTTTATTATTATTATTATTATTATTATTATTATTATTATTATTATTATTATTATTATTATTATTATTATTATTATTTATTATTATTATCTTGGAGGTCATCTAGTCCAACACCCTGCTCAAGCAGGAAACCCTATACCATTTCAGACAAATGGCTGTCCAGTCTCTTCTTAAAAACTTCCAGTGTTGGAGCTTTATTTAAATTCTGCCCAGACGCAGCTGTCTAAGGTTATGACATCAAGGTTTCAGGGGTTTTTTTTTTCTTTTCCTCTGTGCTTTTTTTTCCTTCTCTTTTCATTTCTTGAGCTCGTCTTCTTACTCTCTAGGAAACCACAGGGCTCCCCACTACGCTTCATTCACAATCTATCCTGAAGCCAGGAACAGATTTTGGTCCTCATATTGGAGACGATGGATCTTGCCGTCTGCTTGCAGTTTGCAATGTTTGTTTTAGTTAACACCAAAGACTTTAGAAATAATCCTTGACAGCCTGTATATTTTGGGCAGAACTGTTTCCACCTTTCCCAAAGCATGGCTTTGCTGCCCGTTGAAAATGTCTCTGAGTATTTCAGCTTATTGTTACTCCAACACATAAATCAGGATAGATTCAAACTCCTCGGAAAATCAATTATAAATTAGACTTCTATTGGTTTTTTTGTTTCATCAGTACAGCTGGATCCCTTTTGGTTAAAATTGAAATGATGTTTTACCTCTGCAAGAGAGGGGAGTCTGAGGGCATAAACATTTTCCCTGCCAGCAAAGAAATGGATGTTGGCATTTTGAAAACTCCCATGGAATTCCCAAAAAGGTCAACGCAGTCCTAAGCTGTATTAACAGAAGTATAGAAAAAAGATCATGCAATGTGTTATTACCAATTTATAATGCCTTGATAAAACCACATTTGGAATATTGCATCCAATTTTGTTTTGTTTTTTTTGTTGTTAGTTGCGAAGTTGTGTCCGACCCATCGCGACCCCATGGACCACGTTCCTCCAGGCCTTCCTGTCCTCTACCATCTTCTGGAGTCCATTGAAGCTCAGGCCTCCTGCTTCAGGGACTCCCTCCAGCCCCCTCCTTCTCTGTCGTCCCTTTCTTCTTCTCTTGCCCTCCATCTTTCCCAGCATCAGGCTCTTCTTCAGGGAGTCCTTCCTTCTCCTTAGGTGGCCAAAGGACTTGAGTGTCCACTTCAGGATCCGGCCTTCTCAAGAGCAGTCGGGGTTGATCTCCTCTAGGACTGACCGGTTGGATCGCTTTGCAGTCCAGGGGACTCGCAGGAGTCTTCTCCAGCACCAGAGTTCAAAGCGCCTGAAGGCAGGACAAGAAGCAACGGGTGGAAACTAATCAAGGAGAGAAGCAACCTGGAACTAAGGAGAAATTTCCTGATAGTGAGAACAATTAACCAGTGGAACAACCTGCCTCCAGAAGCTCTGAATGCTCCAACACTGGAAGTTTTTAACAAGAGACTGGACAGCCATTTGTCCGAAATGGTATAGGGTTTCCTGCCTGAGCAGGGGGGTGGACTAGATGACCTTCAAGGTCCCTTCCAACTTTACTATTATTATTATTATTATTATTATTATTATTATTATTATTATTATTATTATTATTATTATTATTATAAAGGGTGCGCTTTAAGGTGTTAGTTACCACCTTTAAAGCGCTCCATGGCATAGGACCCGGTTACCTCCGAGACCGCCTTCTGCCGCAGATTCCTTCCCACAGACCGGTACGCTCCCACAGAGTGGGTCTCCTCAGGGTGCCGTCGGCCAAGCAATGTCGGCTGGCGACCCCCAGGGGGAGGGCCTTCTCTGTGGGTGCCCCCACCCTCTGGAACGAACTACCCCCCGAGATTCGGACGATTCCGGATCTCCTTACCTTCCGTCGCGCCCTCAAGACATGGCTCTTTCAGCAAGCGGACCTGACCTAGGGTGGATTTTATACTGGGTTTTTTAGGAATTTGGAAGACACAACATTAAAATTTGGTTTAATTCGGTTTTAAGGGGGGGATTGTAAATATGTTTTGGTTTTAAATATGTTGTGCGCCGCCCTGAGTCCCGCTGGGAGAAGGGCGGCATATAAATTAAATTAAATAAATAAATAAATAAATAAATAAATTATTTGGCGCTCAGCCTTTCTTATGGTCCAACGTTCACAGCCACACATTGCAACTGGGAAAACCATGGCCTGGACTATACACACTATTCTTGGCAGGGTGATGCCTCTGCTTTTGAGTATGCTGTCTAGATTTGCCATAGCTTTCCTCCCCAGGAGCAAGCGTCTTTTAATTTCTTGGCTGCAGTCCCCATCTGCGGTGATCTTGGAGCCCAGGAAGATAAAATCTGTCACTACCTCCGTTTCTTCCCCATCTATTTGCCAGGAATTGAGAGGACCGGATGCCATGATCTTGGTTTTCTTGCCACTATATAAAAAAGAGTTTGAGACTCTAGAAAGGGTGCAGAGAAGAGCAACAAAGATGATCAGGGGACTGGAGGCTAAAACATACGAAAAATGGTTGTAAGAATTGGGTATGTCTAGTTTAATGAAAAGAAACACTAGGGGTGACATGATAGCAGTCTTCCAATATCTAAAGAGGAGAGGGGGGTCCACCTATTCTTCAAAGCACCTGAAGGCAGGACAAGAAGCAACAGATGGAAATTGATCAAGGAGAGAAGCAACCTGGAATTAAGGAGAAACTTCCTGACAGAATCAACAGAACAACTTACCTCCAGAAGCGGTGAATGCTCCAACACTGGAGGTTTTAAAGAAGAGATTGGACCACCTTTTGTCTGAAATGGTATAGGGTCTCCTGCTTGAGCGGGGGGGTTGGACTAGAAGACCTCCAAGGTCCCTCCCAGCTCTGTTATTCTGTCAATTGCTGGTCCACCTGCGAAGAGTTACACTGTGGACTGTTGACACTTGAAGCTGTAAGTAGCTTCTTCCACTGAAGGGAACACATCACCCATGAAGAAACTAGAAGTCCCATCAAACTTTGGACTTTAAATGTTTTGCGGTGATAGTGAGGGAGACAATGAAGCAGCCTCCTGGGCATCGTGCATGGACCAGCAGAACACTTGTGGATGGTGGAAAGACTTCTGTAATCTAGCTTAGTATAAAAGTAGACACTTAGCACAATATACATCTTTGACAACAGCCTTGGAGAGAGATGACCCATATCTTGAGTTTTCTTAGCCAAAGCACCATCTGGGGTTTTGGGGGTGAACTTCAATTACTGGAATCTAAGGATTAAATAATACCTTTGATCAAATCTGGTTGACCCCTTCTATCCTTGCAGTTCTTAGATTAATAAATGGAACGGGGGGGGATGTCTGGCTGAATCTAGGGCCGTGGTGGCGAACCTATGGCACGGGTGCCAGAGGTGGCACTCAGAGCCCTCTCTGTGGGCACGCCCGCCGTCGCCCCAGTCCTAGGCCTTCAGCTGGGTTTTATAAAAACCTTTTCGCTTTAGGCCTCCACCGCCGTGTGCAAAAAAAAAAAAAAAAAGGTTCAATCAATCAGTCAATTTCAAATTCTCGCGGGAAAAAAAAAGATCTTGCAAAGTTGGAATTGATTGATTGAACTTTTTAGTCCCACCCAGTCTGCCGTTACCACTGCAGCCACGCCCACCCAATGGGCCACACCCACCCGGCACTCGACGATGCATAAGTGGGTTTTTGGTTGCAGTTTGGGCACTCGGTCTCTAAAAGGTTCGCCATCACTGATCTAGGGAGAAAGTGAGAAAAAGAAAGAGAGAGGGTATCAAACTTCTTTTTAAAAAAATGCAGAAATTCATCCTGAAGAAATGTAGTCTTAACCTCAATAACTTGAACAACTACAG
>NW_015399991.1:0-1029 GCF_001527695.2 Protobothrops mucrosquamatus
GGAAGAAGGAACGTTTCATACTGAAGTATAACCCACACCTGAAGGCAAGCGGGTTCCACTGATGAATTGTTCTCACTGTTAGGAAATTTCTCCTTAATTCTAGGTTGCTTCTCTCCTTGATTAGTTTCCATCCGTTGCTTCTCGTCTTGCCTTCTGGTGTTTTGGAGAATAGGTTGACGACCCCTCAAATTTAATTTACGTAGCGCTACTATATTAGAGTAGTTAAGATGTTAACTAGAACAGGGGAACCTGAGTTAAAGTCAGCCCTCAACTGTGGGTCACTCACTAACTTTCAGGACAACTTATCTCAGAGACCTGCTGAGGGAATAAAATGAATAGATTTCCACTGAAGCCACCTCAAGCTACTTAACGAATGGTGAGATAAAAACGTAGAAAATAATCAATATATGGTTATTTGTTCTAATAAAATACACTCATTGGTGCAATTCTACCCATTGCAGAAGATTGGTGTTTTGCAGGCATGGGAGTGTGTTTGTGTGTGTGTGTGTGTGTGTGTGTGTGTGAGGCAGAATAAATTGCAGTGGCTGGAGCACAAAGTTCCTAGCAGTCATGGACCTAAAGATGGATTTTCATCATTGCTGCTTGACAAAGAATCATCCCAGATTTGCCGAAGGAAGAAATGATTTAGTGGGCGAGTTATCAGCGCTGCAGCTGTTTGAATGACCTGCCACAAAAATGAACATTTCTCCGTCAGGAGAGAGGGACAAATGTTAGACATGCTAAGGCAGTATATATCAAGGTGCAACAGAATGCCATGGACATCATAATGAATGTGTGGTTGGCGAGACAGAATAGAGAAAAGAGGAGGGTGAGAGATTCATGGGGGTCATTTATCTGCTTTTTTTTCCTTCTCTCTTATCTTGTCCTGATGAACTGGACAAGTAGCAGAATTCAGACAACTTCGCTTGAGATCTGCTCCATTTTTAAAATCTCTCTTTCTCTTTCTCTCTCTCTCTCTCTCTCTCTCTCTCTCTCTCTCTCTCTCTCTCTCTCTCTCTCTCTCTCTCT
>NW_015399991.1:8041-14445 GCF_001527695.2 Protobothrops mucrosquamatus
CCTGAGAGATAAACATCTGCCACCACCACCACCACCTAGGACTGAACACTCAACCTTCCGAATGGGAGGTGAGCATCTTTACCACTAAGCCACGACACCCCTCAAGGACTTTACCCAGTATTTACCTATTATTGAAACCTTAAACTCCTAACTTTTCTCACGCTGATCCATGTTCTCTTTGAACCCGGCTTTTATCAACTTTAAAGTTGGGATAGGATTGAAGACAGAATAGATCAAACAACTTCTCTGAATCAAAGCCTGGGGTTTGGATATTTGATCCAGTTGATTTTTATTTCAATGGTTTGTAAGAACTTGAGCCAGTATCTGGATTCTACTAAAACTGACAGCAGACATATTCTTTATTCATATTCTTTAACCAAAAATAGTTCTTTCTGTAACAAATCAAAAATACCAATGGAATTTACTCCCCGCCTACTAGTACTGTGATTAACTCTGTAGCTGGTGTCACAAAGATCACATCCTATTAAATGGCATCATCAAGAGAAAAGAAACAATTAACTCTGTAAATATCAAACCCAACCCAGTGTAGACAATGCCAGAGCAAACAAAATGTATGTAAATGAAATAAATAAAGCAAATTATGATATTCATTTTTCTCCCCCCCCACATGAATAATAGAGTGTTATAGCACTTTGAAATTTTAAAACATAATCCTAATACCTCCAGAACTTCTCCTGCATTCGTAACAACTGTATTAGCTCAAATCATTTCTTTTGAAATGAAGAAGGTCAGTGTTAGAATCAGAAATCTCTGTGAATTAGAAGCTGCTGCATAAATGATGAGAAAAGAGCCATTATTGTGTCTATTTTCTTTCCTTCCTTCCTTCCTTCCTTCCTTCCTTCCTTCCTTCCTTCCTTCCTTCCTTCCTTCCTTCCTTCCTTCCTTCCTTCCTTGCACAGCTTTTTTTAGCTATATTTGATTCAAGCTTCTTATGGCTGCCAAGAGACAGATAAATTCCCTTTGTAGCCTACAGCTGATCCGGAGGCTGTCAGATAACAATCCTTGATATAAATAATCATGGAATCCTTTTCTCAATAGATGAACTGTTCTAGCTCATAAATCAACTGCATAAGTAACTACAGAATTCCTTATGCTTAAAGGGACATTTGTGAAACCTTCATTTGGTCATTTGAAGGCAGTTGACCTGATCCTCACCATCCCTGATAAATATAAAAATCAGAATGTCATCATTTTCTGGAGTTTGCCCTTTTTCCAAAATTTTGGCACCAGGTGCTGAACAGTTTGAAAGAGAGTTTTAGAGTGGCAAAAGCCACACTTTAATCTTAAATATAAATGCATTGAACTTTGTTACTATCACTATCAACCTGCCTGAATAGATAAGCAAAGATGTTCATGCTTACAAAGTAGCATTTACGAGCAAAATTTTTTTTTTATGGGTATAGCCACAGTACCTTGTGTTATGAACCAATCTGATTTAGATGAGTTAGAAGCTAGTAGCAAAAGGTTGCAGCTTCAAACAACGGCTGGTGATAACTGGGAAACTTCCAGCTCTGCTTGAAATGAGGTTGAACAGGAAGAAGAGAAGGCTGAATAAAATAATCTCTCTGATCTGGACTTTGAAGAATACCAGATGTTTTGAGTTCAGAACAGCAAAGAAACAAAGCACATAAGGAAAGGCTGCTGGAATTGGGTATGTCTAGTTTAATGAAGAGAAGGACGAGGGGGGACAGGATAGCAGCATTCCAATATCTCAGGGGCTGCCACAAAGAAGAGGGAGTCAAGCTATTTTCCAAAGCGCCTGAAGGCAGGACAAGAAGCAACAGGTGGAAACTGATCAAAGAGCAAAGCAACCTGGAATTAAGGAGAAACTTCCTGACAGTGAGGACCATCAACTAGTGGAACAGCTTGCCTCCAGAAACTGTGGACGCTCCATCACTGAAGATTTTTGAGAAGACAGTCACTTGTCTGAGATGATATAGGTTCTCCTGCTTAAGCGGGGGGCTGGACTAGAAGGCCTCCAAGGTCCCTTCCAGCTCTATTCTATTCTATTATCAGTGCATGACTCCAACAACACTGATCATATTTGGACAAGATACTTTGCCAAATAATCCTAGCAACTCCAAATCTTTCTTTGTATTTGCACATTCCATCTTTATCAACTCAAAAAGAGAGAGAGAGAGAGAACAAGCCGAGGGAACGACTAAAGAAGTTCCACATATAAAATGTTTAATGTTTCATTTTTAAACATAGTTTGTCCGACACCTTGTTCTGCATGTCCCTTTATGATGTGAAATGGTGCTCCCGAACTCGATTCTGTTGGCACAGTTTAACTTGCAGCTGCAGACAGCTCTTCGCAAATGTTTATTCATAAGGTTTATTCTGTTTCATGTCTGTCTAGTTCTGCCAGGATGGATTTTCAACCCTGCTTGCACCAAGAACATTATAAGAGTGACAAAATTCTAAATCTGGGCCGTTTATAAAGAAGCATGCTAGTACGTTTAGTGGTGGTACATCACAAAGTTAGAAAAACTCTCTTCTAAGTCGATGTGATGTGCTATGTTGTGCTTGTAAAGAAAATGCATCTTCCAGAGGAGTAATGAACCACAGACTGAAACTGTACTATAGCAATCCCTTGTTATACTGTTTTTTGACCAAAATAAAGTTTGAACTTGGGATGTTCTTGAAGAACAGGAGGAAGAATTGATACCAAAGATCAAGCAAGCAGATCTTCAGCCCAGGCCAGGAAACTAATTTGAGAAAATCTCTCAGATAAATCCCTCCCTAGATATCCAAAAAAATAAAATGAGGGAAGGAAGAAGCATATTCTGACTTGCAGAATAACAGAGTTGGAAGGGACCTTGGAGGTCTTCTAGTCCAACCCCCTGCTTAAGCAGGAAACCTATCCCATTTCAGACAAGTGGCTGTCCAGACTTTTCTTAAAAGCCTCAAGCATCCATAACCTCTGGAGGCAAGTCATTCCACTCGTTAATTGTTCTAACTATCAGGAAATTTCTCCTTAGTTCTAGGTTGGTTCTCCCCTTGATTAGTTTCCATCCGTTGCTTCTTGTCCTGCCCTCTGGTGCTTTGGAGAATAGCTTGACTCCCTCTTCTTTGTGGTAGCCCCTCAAATATTGGAAACCTGTTACCATGTCATCCCTAGTCCTTCTTTTCATTAGAGTAGACAATTCCTGCAACTGTTCTTCATATGTTTTATCCTCCAGTTCCCTAATTATCTTTGTTGCTCTTCTCTGCACTCCAGAAAGAGTGCAGAGAAGAGGATTATTATGTTATAATAAAAATAGTCTTGACTTATATGGAATTGATTTCTTACTCTAGACTAATTCATAGGGCTCACAAGACCATTAACCCAGCCTGTTCATATAAAGGTCCAGGAGATTCCAGTGACCAAACACCCTTGCTTCCTTCTGTCTTTCCCCAATAATAAATCCTGGCTAGATGTTAGATAATATATATTTCTTCGTGGAAGTTGAAAAAACAAGCATTCTGATGCTGCTGCATAAAGTGAGATATTTAAAGCAACTTTTTCCCCCATTTCTGTGAAGCATGGAGATCTGCTGAGGTCAAACCAACCTAACTTCCTGCTTATCCTCACCTTTTTTTAAAAAAAATCTCCCAATGTTGATGTAATAGACCAACACAGTAGTGTCAAGCTAAATTATTCATATAGGTTTGGGCTCATTTTTATTTATGAATGGAGGGCTGGCTGCAAAGAAAAAGAAGGAGCTGAAAGGACATGTTCATTTCCTATCCCAGAAAGGTATGGATAAATTGTTCTGACTTCTTTAGGCAAATGATGGATAGAAAAACCTACAGCAGTGGTTCTCAACCTTTTTAATGCCGCGACCCCCAACCGGTCGTAAGTCAAGGACTAAACCGGTCGTAAGTCGAGGACTAAACCGGTCGTAAGTCGAGGACTAAACCGGTCGTAAGTCGAGGACTAAACCGGTCGTACGTCGAGGACTAAACCGGTCGTAAGTCGAGGACTAAACCGGTCGTAAGCCAAGGACTACCCAACCGATCATAAGTCGAGGACTTTCCCTGCCCGGGAGTGCCGCGGATGCGTGGTTCCGCCCCCTGCGCCAGCCGAGGCATAGCTGGCAAGCGGCAGAGACGGAGCAGGCTGACCACCAGCTGGCCCAGCCCAAGGAAGGTAAGGCACCCGCCGGAAAAGGGGAAAAAAATGGCGGACAGCCTTGCTTGGCGACCCCCGTGAAATGGTCGATCGACCCCAAATGGGGTCGTGACCCATAGGTTGAGAACCGCTGACCTACAGCATGCAGAATGCAATGGCTACATAAGTAATACCCTTCCCCTAAAATCTGTGTGGCTGCTGAAATAACTTCTCAAGATGTTCTTCTGAGCAAAATATTTTATTACTATTTAGCATCCAGTCTTATTTATTTTTCAGCAGTGAAGTGAAGTTGCTGGTGTGGGAAAGGAGGGGGAAAACAACAAAGCCTATAATTCAACTGGTATTCTGCAGATGTGTGTTGCAAAGATGCAGTTGCAGTGCCTGACATCTCAGAAGGGATATTGAATATGATTTCTGATGGACTAAAGACAGAGGATCTTCGTTCTTTTCAGATCATATTTTCAAAATAAATCATTACAAGATCATTTTCAGACAGCCACAAACCCTACAGGTTGGTTGATCAATATAATTTTCACAAAGTGGAGGGTTGACGGTATCGTTTAGCAAATCGGTCACTAATGGAAGAAAATGGTGATGCATTAATTCCAGAATTTAATGTTTGCATGCATGTGTGTATAATTTATCTTGGATTTACAGCAATGGTATCCAATCTGCTAATTTCTCTGCTCACAAATAAAGTGGGGAAATTTAGAAGGCAATTTGTGTACACCTCTGTGACTTATTACAGTTATGGCCTCACCCTCCAGACTGAAAGCATCATTCTTTTAAAATGAAAATTGTCTAAATTATGAAATTTACCCTCATAAAATATAGTTATGGCCACCGGCATAGACGTATTTGCATAGGACGAGACTATTTTGTCTACTAGTGTTAGAATTATGGATACTATATGTTAAATACCAACTGCTGCGGGATTAACAATGGAAGGGATAGGTTATTGTAGATACTGTTGAAGACCAACAAAGAGAACTGGAGGGGACTGGAGGCTAAAATATATGAAAACCAGTTACAGGAATTGAACATGTCCATTTTAATGAAAAGAAGAACTAGAAGTGACAGGATAGACATGTTCCAATATCTATGGGGCTGCCACAAAAAAAAGAGGGGATCAAACTATTTTCCAAAGCTCCTGAATGGAGCAATGGATGGAATCTAATCAAGGAGAGAACTAACCTAGAACTAAGGAGAAATTTCCTGACAGTTAGAACAATTAATCAATGGAATAACTTGCGTCCAGAAGCTGTGGATGCTCCATCACTGGAGGTTTTTAAGAAGAGACTGGAGAGCCACTTGTCTCAAATTGGATAGGGTCTCCTACTTGAGCAGGGAGTTGGACTAGAAGACCTCCAAGGTCCCTTCCTACTCTGTTATTCTGTTATCCATAATGTTGGATAAAATGAATTTTTGGTCTGATCCAGATCAGGTTTCTTCTTATGTACTTAAGTTGTTGTACAATTCTCAAACAAACTAAAACAACTAGGTATCTTTATCTCGAGGTAAAATAATTTTGCTTAAGTCTTTGGTTAAAAAGAGACAGGAACCAATTATTCATCCTGAATACATTGTGACTACAGCACAGCTTATCGGCCATTGGTCTTTTTTTCACCACAATGTGCCCCAAAACGTATCCATGCCATCCAAAGGTAAAAGAGGAAGGAGATTAAACATGTTTCCATTGAGCTAAAATCTTGTATCTGCTTAGAGGAGGAGAGAACATTTTAGTCCTGTCTTTGTGTTGGACTTTTAAGTTGATGAGAAATGAATCTTCTTTAGCGGAACACCGACTGGTCGTACATCATTGCAATTTTTTTTCCTGCTTTCTTTTTTCTCAATTACTGGGGTTTGTGAAGTCAATCCCATCCTGTGGCTGTTGGGAATAAAGATAGCACTTTGTATTATGATATGCTGTTTATTCTCCACATGCTCAGATAATCATTCATACTGTTCTATTGAGACACATCTAATGTATCATCGTATTTTTTTTTTTTTGGGGGGGGGGTGGAGGGAAAGAAATGCATTGCCAAAAGGAGAAAGAAAGAAAGGCTAGACAAAATAACAAAGTCCTTTTTGATTTCAGCTTAAAATGTCAGCACTAGAGCAAATGCATTCAAAAAGTCAGCTTATGAACACTTAAGGTGTTTCTACATGACAAATTTATATCAATCGTGTACTCTGGGCTTTATTTAAAGGATCCCGGGAACTGAAGCTTGATGCAGATGGTGAAAATACAATTTAAAATCTATTCTCT